>NC_031491.1:680366-706738 GCF_001602025.1 Plasmodium gaboni | reverse complement strand
TATATATATATATATATATATATAAAAAAAATAAAAAAAAATTTAAAAAAAAAAATAAAAATTTTTTTTTATTAAAAAATAATTAATTTTTTAAAAAAAAAAAAAAATATGTAAAAAAAAAAAAAAAAAAAAAAAAAAAAAAAAGAATACATATATATATAATATATATATATATATATATATATAATTCAATGTGTGATTATTCCATATATATATGTAATACGAAAACAAAACATAAAAATACATTTGCAAAAAAAAGAATTATACAGAATTTTTCTGAGATGATACATATAATATCAACTGATAATAAATATAAGAATAGATATTATATATATAAAATAAAAAGAAATTATTTTCTAATTTCATAAGACTTAATTTCACAATTTTTTTATAATCACACTTTACACAATAAAAGGTATAAAACTTTTTAATGTTAATTTTTTTTTTGTCTTTTTTTATTGTTTCTGAAATCAAATCGTGATATATATCCATAAGTGAATTATATAAATTTGTAGACATAAAATTATCATAGACATGTCCATTTAAAAAAGTACCTGAAGTGGTATTTCCTAGGAGTTTATAAAAATATTGAAAGTTTTTCATATTTATTTGTATGATTGAATATAAATCATTTATACATCCTTTTTGAATATTCATAAAATCCAAAAAGGATAATAAATTATTGACATCTCCTTTTGGTAATAAGGAACATTTTTTTTCTAATAATTCCATATTTTTATAATTCTTTTCATCTTTTAAATTACTATTTAAAAATAAATTATTAATAACAATAAGTAAATCGTTTTTTTGATTCTTCAAAAAATAATCCAATTGTTTTTCAATATCCATATCATAATTAATTACACAAACGATTATTAATATCTTTTCATAAATAATACATGAAGCTAGTAGTATATCTTCTTCATCATTTTCATTTTCTGTATCTTCAATTTTAGATATTGGATTTATATAATTATTTATACAATTATTATCACTAGCTAATATTACTTTCCCATTTTTCAAATCTAAAAATTTGAAAAATTCGGCCATAAATCCATTAAATTTATCCACATTTTCATATTCCTTATTATAACTTTTATATACTGGTATAATACCTAATAAATTTTTTTTTTTTAATACTTCTTTGGCATAATATTTTCCAAAACTATTTGTTATATCACAAACAATATCTACTTTTACATTCATTGTAGAATTCTTATTTTCTTTCCCTTTATTTACTTTTGAATGATCTTTTTCACACTTTTGTTTGTAAATATATGCCAATATTTTTATGAAAAATAATGAAACCAATGCCACAGATATACATTCAAAAGTAACTGGGGTCATTTTTTTTTTTTTTTTTTTTTCAAGATATTAATAAATTTATGAAAAAAAATTAACATCTATCACCACAAAGTTATGTACATTATATATATATATATATTTTTCCACATAGGAATAATATATAAAGAAAAAAATAAATATATATACGATATATTTACAATGTATAGGGTATTGTATTAAATGACCTCTTATTACATGTCGTATTATATATATATATATATTATTTCTTCTTTATATAATCCTTATTTCTTTTAATTTTCATAAAAACAGCAAAATATGTTTTATAAAAATAATTTATATATGTGTATTTATATAATCATTATTCTTTAAAACATACTTTATTCTTCGAAACGCGAAAGGGCAAAAAATATATACATACATAATAATATATATAAAATATATATCTATCATACATAAAATTCAATCAGACGTAAAATAATTATCTTATAATTATTCATATAATAAAACGCAAAATTTTGCATGATACAACATAAAAAAGAATATAAATATGAAATATTAAATTTTACTATATTCTTAAAAATAAATACAAAAATATTATATAAAAGTCATAAAGAATAAAAAAAATGAATTATATTTATTATATACATACATTTAATCTTAATAATAACATATTAACATTATGAAGAAAAAAAAAAAAAAAAAAAAAAAAAAAAAAAAAAAAAAAAAAAAAAAAAAAAAAAAAAAAAATTATATAATAAAAACTCAAAACAAATGTCTTCAAAAAAAAAATATATATTATAAAAATATTATATATAATATAATCTATTGAATATTTCTTATAATAAAAAATAATAATATTATATATTAACGGCGCTACTTTTTTTTTAAAATTACAAAAAAATATATATTTATAACGGATACAAATAAAAAAAAAATATATAAATAAAAAAAATACAGATTTGTTATTTTTTTTTTTATAAAACATAGGGTCATTATTTTTGTATCGTATCATATTATATATAATATATATAATGTATTAAAATATATTTATATAATTCACGTGCATATATATTTTTTACCTACATCTATATAATATATGCAATATTATATAGGAAAAAAAAATATATGTCATAAATATTATGTAATATATTATATATATATATATATTATATATCATAAAGAAATGATAGAATAATTTTAAAATTAAAAATACATTATATATATATATATATATATTATTTTATTTATGTATTATTTTATTTTAATATTATGTGATGAAAAATAATTTAATAAATTCCTTTTGTTTACAAAATATAAAATAGTTGCATTTATATTATTTTACCATTCTATATACGAAGAAAAATGACCCCAAAAAATAAGTATACAGGGTGAGCATATTTTAATATAATAATGTTAAAAAAGTATAAGAATTAATATATATATATATATATTTTTTTTTTTGGGGGGGTTATTTTTTTTTGTATCATTTATTCATATTTTTTTTGTAATATGTTTTCTATAAATTCATTAGGTTTTGTTTCCATGATGGAAAAACATGTGAAATTGACAGAATCCATGAAAATATAACTGCAGAGAAATTTTATCTAGATTATATTTTAAAAAGAAAACCATGCATACTAAAAAGGTATAAGAGATTTTATAATTTTTAAAATTTTATATTTGTAATTGTTCATTTATTTTTATCATATTTAAATATCCATGCAATTTTATCAAAGTCTTAATTTCTATATTTTGTAACAACATTATTATATTTGTTTATTTGCTTTGCATATATTTTATATTACTTTTTTCCATACGTTGTTTATATATATATATATTATTTATAATTTTTTTTTTTAGTGAATATGTAATTAAGAATAAATTGAACATTGATTTAAATTTTATGAAAGAAAAAATACAGGATATAAACGTACATTTAGAAAAGAGGATATCGAATTCTTTTGGAACTGGAAAAAAAAAAAAAATGAAGTTTCATAAGTTTTTATCATTATTAGAAAAAGGAAATAAGAAATATTATTTGAATACTCAATACGTAAAAGAAAATGCATATCATCCAAAAGATTTTTGTAATACCATTACACGTCAAATGATTAATTATCTTCCTAAAGAATTAGAAATTATGGGGTAATTAAATGAAACATCTAATATTCTTTCACAATATGTATATATTATATTAATATATATATATATATATATATATATATTTTTATTTTAGTAATTTAGAAATTTATCAATATAATATCTGGTTAGGAAATAATAAAAGCACAAAATTAAAAACATATTTACATCACGATTATCATGATAATATATATGTCCTGTTAAAAGGAAAGAAAACCTTCAGAATATATAGTCCTAACTTTGCTTACCGTTTAAAAACAAATGGGAAAATTTTTAAAGTTCATAAAAATGGTTTAATTACCTATTTGCCATTTATTAGAAGTGATGGTAAGTTATGTATGGATATATAAGCATAAAATGTAAACATATATAAGTATATTATATATATATATATATATATATATATATATGTGCATTTGTTATTTTAATTCAGGATCACATATTTTAGACGTATACAAGAAACAGATGAATAAAATATACAACGAAATTAACATAATGAATGAAGTTTTAAACAAAAAAGGTGTGTTACCAAAATATATAAGCAAAAAAGATTAGTTTTAATATCTATCTTTTATATATGTTAATAATATATTATTTGTAATTTTTATTTTGTTTTTATACTCTTAGACCCTTTAGTTGACAACCAAACAATAGAAGATTCTATAAATAAGGCAGAAGAAAAGTATGTACAAAAATTGACTGAAAAATATATATATTAATATTCATTTTTATAAAAGTGATTATTACTCTGTATATTACTGTACCTAAAAATACTTTATTTTGTTTTATATATTTATAGATTAAATTTATTAGAAGAAAATATTTTAAATTACAAATTAAAAAAACATAACTTTCACCGTCAACCAAATGCTAGACAAGACATCCCGAATCATTTTTGTCTTATTCATACAAGGAAAAGGAAAGAAGGTAAATCACATAAATAAATATATATATATATTAAATTTGTATTATAAAAAAATTTTATTTTTTCGTCCTTTATATATTTTTAGATGAAAATATCTTTGATAAAAAGACAAATATAAGGAAAAAATACATTGAAGTTAATTTGAATGAAGGAGATATATGTTAGAAAAAGCTGAAGAAAAACAATTTGATTATATATATATATATATATATATATATATATATATATATATATGTGTATATATATTATTTAATTTTTTTTTTTTTTTTTTTTTTTTTTTTTTTACGTCTTAACAGTGTACTTACCATGCGGCTGGTTTCATGAAGTTAAATCTTTTTCAAGCGAAGAACAATGTATATTAATTTTTAAAAATAAATTATATTAATAGACTATAATTATTACGTATTTTTATATGTCCATTTATATATAATATTATAGTTATGTTTGTTTTTGTGTTCATATTTTTTTCTCAGATCATTTAGCATTTAATTATTGGTATTATCCTCCTTATATAAAGATGAATAAATCAACAAATGTTGAAAATAAGTTTGATAATCCTTATGTGGACAAATATTTAAGCGAAAGAAATATTAAGTTATATAAAAAGGTATATATATATATATATATATATATATGTATTATATTTATTTACATTATCGATATTTTTTCATTTCTCATTTTATTTTCTCATTTTATTTTATTTTATTTTAGATTGGAATTTACAAACAAAAGAATTCAAATTTAACGGAAATTTTATCATACTATAAGAATATGAAAATCAAAAAAATAAAAATTAAAAAAAATAAAAAAAGGAAAAATGGATTAGATTTAAAAAAGAAAAAAAAAATAAAGTTAGATAATACTTAAAAGAAAGATGTTTGAGATTTTTTTTTTTTAAATGAATATTAAGAACACTATAAAATTAAACTTATGTACGAATATAGATTGTCCTACGTCTATCTTGAAATTGTAAGTCTCTTTATTATTCTTTGTTTTGTTATATTTTTTTTTTTTTTTACAATTTCTTGCATTTTTTTTGCCAATTTTTTATTTCTTAAATTTTTTTTTGTTATATATTTTTTTTTCACATTTTTTCCTTGTAATATTAATATATATATATATATATGTGTAACAAAAAAAAAAAAAATATAATAAATTAAAATAAAATAAAAATGTATTTGTATGCATACATATTTTTATATTTTTTATTTTATTATTTTCCTTTTTATGTATCACCATAATTTTTTTTTTTTTTTATGAACAAAAAAATATAATTTAATATAATTAATGAAGTTAACCATATATTTTCATAGAAAAAAAATTATATAAAATAAGAACATTAAAAAAAAACAAAAAAAAAGAAAAAGGAAAATTAACGTCAAAGATAAAATAATTTTGAACCATATAAAACAAAATGAAAAGTATTATATATATTTATTTAAGTATAATATATATTCTTTCATTTGTAAATTCTTATTTAATTGATGAGAGTATCAATTTATTACCATTAGAAAATGATCTAGTACACGTAAAACTGAAGCTAACTGTAAACGGAAAAGATTATAAAGAATTTCTACCTATAAATATCTTGAAAATATTAAATAATGTGAATTCACTTAAAATTAATATTAAAAGAGGTGTTTACCGAGAATATTATAATAATAAATATTTGGACTCATATCCTTATGGTTTTACTTTTGTGGTGGATTTAAAAAAGGAAGAAAGAGATAAAAATGATTTTTCGAAAGAAAAAGAATATAATGAATTTTCAAAGAATGAAATGTTTCTTTTAAAAAGTTTATTGAATGACATTTGGGGTATTACAGGTGTATCAACTAACCTTTTAAAAACAAAAGATTTAATTAAAGTAGATAATAAAATTTTTGCTTTTTTACCAGATGAAAGTATTTGTATGGAAAGTTTTTCTTTAATTAAAAAAATGTATCCCTGTAAAAATTTTGGAGGTTTATTTAATTTAATTAATCCTTCATATTTAATAACAACATTATCAACTAATATTGGATTTGAACTAAATGACAATGATGAAAATTTTTTTGTTCTATATATTGAATATATTACAGAGCATAATCATAAAGAAAATATAACTATTAATGATTTAATAAATACTAAATATAATATAAATGAATGCCCTTTGATTAATAGAACTGCCCTCATTGTTAAAAAAAAAGAAGAAGATTATGTTTCCACAATCTTTGAAAAATATGATAATATAGCAATGGTATATGAAGACATAAATATATATGATATTTTACAAAGAGGGAAACCAAATATAATAGAGGAATATATAAATGTTAATGTCTATAAAGAAGAATCTAATAGCATGATAACAACAGATATAAGGAAAAAACAAAGTTCTTTAGTTTATGTATTTGAAAATTTAAATGACAAGAATAGCAGTAATTTTTTATTTGTTGATAAATTGCCATATTATTTATCTCCATTGTTACACACTTTAGTTATACAAGGAAAGAATTCTAATAAAAATGATAATTCCAAAAAATATTGTGATTTCATATATTTTGGTTTTAATGCAATTAACAAATTTGATATTAAATTTAGTAATATCGATATGATGCACTCTTTACCAAAAAATGGAAACTATTACTATATTAATTTTAAGTACATTTTGCCCCCTAAATGTGATATAATAATTAGGTAAAAAATACATAAACATATAATATATATATATATATGTGAATATTTATTTATATTATTTATTCGTTCTTATTTTATCTTTAATACTTTATAGATTTGAAATAATCAAAATACAAATCAGATCCTTCGAATTTGACTTTGATATAGATAGAGGCATATTATTGGAAAGTGGCATATTTAAACAAAAGAAAAATTATATTTCAAATGAAAAAAATGACGATTATATTTATAAATATACTTCCTCATTACTCATTGATATTGTTTTACCAGACACAAGTACGTTTATTTAGAAAAATAAATATAAATATAAATATATATATATATATATATATATATATATATATACTATAATTTTTTTTTTTTGTTAGGTATGCCTTTTAATGTTATAGCAATTTCAACATGTGTTATCATGTTATTTTTTGGGTTCATCTTTAAACTTACTGCAAAAGAACAAACAAGATATGTATAACTTTTTTTTTTTGTTGTTTTTTTATTTATTTTTTTTTTCCTATGTTTTTTTTTTCTTTTTTTTTTTTGTAGTTATGCTTTCAAATTCAATAGTTAAATAGTAAAATCTATATAATTTAATAAAATAATTAATTAACAAATACTTAATTATATTATTATAATTTATATAAATGTTTTTAATATATATATATTTTATACTTTTTATTAGTTTTATTTTCATAATACATATAATATATATATATTATATATATATATATTTTTCTGCACATATAATTAGAATTTTTTTTTTGAAAAAAATATTTTTATGTTTTTCTTCATTTTGTAAAAACTCTTTATTACATATAACTTAATAAATAAAAAATTTTGAGGTATTACACATTAATCGATAAGTTATTTTATTTTTTTTTTTATCTTACCCTTTTTTTATCCCTAAGAAAAATTTCGAATTATAATATATATTTAATTGTCACACTTTTTAAATAATAACATGATATATTTTAGGAGCCATAATTAATTACTTGACTTGACTTATTATTTTGTATATAGTATATACATTTATTTATATATATATATATTTATTTATTTATTTATTATATATTTTTTTATTTAAATATGAAGAAAGGTTAACTCTACAATGATTATAATCCTCCCATAATAAGTACAATGAATTTTTCCTTAATTATAAAAAGATACTCGAAGATATTAAATTGGAAACATGATACCTATTATGCTAGTTTGATGAATAAATATACGTATTTTGATGAATTCATGAGATTTTGTAATGACAATAAAGGTATAAACACAATATATTATATATATATATATATTTTAATTATGATTAATTTTATATATTATACTGTAGTTTATATGATATATAATTATAATATAATTTAATTTTGTTTTTTAATAATTCAGAATGTTTTACTAAAAGAGATATAGTGGCTTCATTAACTTATATACACCATATGAAAAAAGTAGATTTGTTATCTCCAACTTTTAATAATTATAATGATTTCATATACAAAAATATAAATATGTTTAGATCAAACATAAGCACACTTGTACATAGGTAAAAAAAAAAAAAAAATAGGCTATTATATCATTATCCTTTATATAATATCTATAAACTTTTTTATTATAAATATAAAAAAAATTATTTTTTATATTTTATAATTGTCTTATTCTTATATTTAGGTATGCTGTTTTGGGACATACAAAATCTCTATTATTTATCTATGAAAATGTACTAAAGAATAATATATTAAATTATGATAATAAATCAATTAGTTTAATAGCTTGGAGTTATGCAAAAAATAATTTTTATTTATCAGACCTTTTTATGGAAATCAATAAGATATTAAAAGCATGTATTAAAACAATGACTCTTCATGAAATATCATTAATATCATGGGCGTATTCTAAGATAAACAGATTACCTCCTTTAGAAATGATATGTGTAAAAAATAGAGTATATGAATTATTAAACACATTAGATGAAGAATTAAATCATGTTATTGAAAATAATGCAACAAAAAAACATTTGGATGACATAAATATGAATATTAATGAAAATAGTACTTATTTTGAAATTAAAAATGAGAATGAAAAGGAATATCTAAATAAATATACCAATACAGATTTTAATGATCATACATATTTCGATGAAACTAAAGAATTGATATCATCAGAAAAACATAAATTAGGAAATATGTATGAAGATAATAGTGAAAATAGAATAGACAACTTAGGTTGTAAAAAGAACTTAATCCAAGATATTTGTATGATAATGAAATCATATGCTATTATGAATAAAAGTGATCCTTTTTTTTTTTTATTTTTATTCAATTTCATAATAAAAAATATACAAAATAACAAAATGATGATAACTGCCCAAGGCATAACAAGTATATGGGTATGCTTAAGAGAATATGAAATAAAAAATAAAAAGATAATTGAATATGCATTAGAATTATCACGATTTTTAAGACTTGATCACACTGTAAATAGTTCAATGATGCATGAAATTGTTGTTAGCATACATAAATTAAAAATTAAAGATAGAAGAATTCTTTATCATTTATTTTATCATCTAAAAAGGAAGTGTATTAACATGCATGTACAACATTTGTATGATATTATAACAATATTACAAGATATGAAAATTTATGATGATGATTTATGGAAGCAATTTGGAGTAGCTGTTCAAAAAAAAGCTATTGACCTAGAATTAATTCAAATAAAAAAATTACATAATATATTTTCCATTAATGGAAAAGGAAATGATAGAATATTAGGAGTTCTTGATAGTTTTATTCAAATAAAAGAAGATATTAATGTATATGGCCCAATATAATAAGAAATACAATTTGTAATATATATATATAATACTTATTTATTATATAAAAGTGTCATAAATATTTTACAGAAAAATTAATGAATCATATAATATATTATTTTTTATTATTTATTTTAATTAGTAATTTGGATTATAAAGTGATAAAATATATTGTAATTTGTATTAGAATATAGTGTGTATAAGTTAAAAAAACATGCAAAAAATAAAAAAAATAAAAATAAAACTTTTATAAAACTAAAATGTATATAATATATATATATTTATTATTATTTTTTTTAATACATTAGAATAAATTTTAGTTATATTTTCATAAATATATTTCCCATTTTTCATTTTTTAATTTTTTAAGTCTTATAAAAATTTTTCTTTTTTCTTTTGTTTCTTTTAATTGGTTTATTTTATAAATTTCGTTTTATAAACATTTTGTTTAATCTTGTTTTATCATTTTTTTTGTTTTAGTTTTTCCTTTTTATTTTATTTTTTTATTTTTTTTTTTATTGTCAAAAGAGAAAAAAAAAAAATTAATGTAAAATATAAAATATCGCAAAAATATTTTCACTTTATTATTTTATTTTTATAAATTTAAAGCTATACATTTATAAAAGGATAATTCGTTTTTAATTGAAACCATAAAATATTTGTAACGTTATGCTTGTATGGTTTTCATTATGTTCTTATTATTTGTATTATTATATATTCTAAAATATTGACCGAATCAAACTTATATTAATTCTAAAACTATAAATATATTTATGTAAAATAATTTTAATACAAATTTTAAAAAAACAAAAAAAGACAACATAAAATGTTTATATTACATATTTTTTAATTGATTGAATATATATATATATATATATATATATATATATATAATAAATATATAAAATGAAATATTAACATTTTTAATTAACACAACATAAAGATATAAAAATGAAGAAAGGGTTTTTGTTGAATAAGAATATATATGATATTGAAGAAAATGTAATAAATGTTGAAAAAAATAACATAAATAAAAAATATTGTAAGGATGATTTTGAAACATATATGCACATAGGAACTGGGAACTTCAGTGATGTGTTTATGGTAAAATTAAAGAATGATCCTTCAAAAAAATATGCCTTAAAAATATTCAAAAAAGAAAAAGTGAATAAAATGAATAAAGTAAATGATGTGTTAACAGAAAAAAACGTTATGTCAAAATTAAATATCCCAGGACATGCAAATGTTATTAAATTGATAGAAACATTTAAAGACAAAGAAAATGTTTATTTATTATATGAATATGCTGATTATGATTTATGGGAATTTTTAAAAATTCGTAGTGTTGGTGTTAATGAAAAAATTACATTTAATATAATACTTCAAATGGTACATGCATTAGAATATATACATAACAAAAATATTATTCATAGAGACTTAAAATGTGAAAATTTTCTTATAAACAAAGATGGAACCATAAAAATGATTGATTTTGGTACTTCGAAAGATTTAGATAACATAAGCATCAAAACAAATAATGAGGAAGATAAAATAGATCATGAAGAATTAAATAAATTTGTATTAAAAAAAAATAACAATAATTTAAAAGAAGATTTAAAAAATGAAAGTGAATTTAAAAATAATGGTAGTTTAAATAGCGAAGAATTTAATAGTAATGATTTAAATAATACTAATTTTCAAAAAAGTGATAAAAATATAAAAGATCAAAATTCAAACAAATGCGTTCTTCAAACACTTAAGAATAATGAAAGTTATGAGTTTAATAATAAAATTTTGGAAAAAGAAAATGCTCAAATTTTGAGCTCTTTCAAAAGTAACGATTATGCAGAAGATACAAATACAGGTAATAATTATAGAAAAAAAAAAACATTTGAAAATTATGTTGGTTCTCCCAATTTTATTCCCCCAGAAGCATTAATAAATAAATGCAGTGGTAAGGCACGAGATTTTTGGAGTCTTGGGTGTACTATTTACCAACTAGCAACATGTACCGTTCCATTTGATGGTTCAACAGAATGGTTCATCTATAACAAAATAAAAAAAAGGGAATTAAAATATCCATCCATAATACCTTCTGAATTAATAGACCTAATAGAAAAGTTAACAACTATGAATCCAGAAGAAAGATTAGGGTTTAATGGAGGATGTAAGGAGATCTTGGAACATTCATATTTTCAAAAATATAATTATGATAAACTTAATTTCATCTTACCAGAAGTTTCTGAGGTGGAAAAACTGTATACAACTATTATAAATAAGTATCATATATATATCAATGAAAAGAGGAAATTAAGACAAGATAATTATCCAACTGAAGAAAATACAAATAAAGTAGAAGTATTGAAAAAAAATTTGTTAAACTTAATTAATTCAGATACATTAAATTGTGCTGAGGAGGAATATGAATCCATAACTTTAAAGAAGAAAATTTTTGAAAGTATTAACTTTATGCTTGAAGAATCGGATAAACAGGAAATAATAGAAATGGAAGAAGCAAACAAATGGTTAGAACGATATCAGAGTAAATAGAAAATATAACATATATAAATAAAAACAATTTCTTTTACTCGTTTTTTTTACCGTATATATATATATATTTGTTTTATTATTATATAGTTTTAATTTTTTTTTTTTTTTTTTTTAAACTTTAGAATTTTCTATATAAAATCATTTAAATTCATTTTGTTTTTTTAATGTCAAAATGTATTTAGACAGTATTTCTTTTTTAAAAAGAAATATTATAAATCTATGTATTGAAATATATTATTTATTAATATTATAATAATCCATAAAACATATATTCTTTTATACAAGAAAAAATATACCTTTTAGTTTTTGTATTTTATTCATTGTTTATACTTTTAATTTCATTTTCCTTCCATTGTACAAATATCTTAAGTTCAAAGTAACATATATATAATGTTCACACTTTTTTCCTTTAAATAAAATAATATTATTTGTGATAACATAAATGTTATTATTAAGAAATAAATAATAATAATTCATTTAGAAATATAATATTTACAGATGATTACCTAGTATTGTCTAATATGTCCTTCTATATTTCATTATATCACGTCTATTTCATTCATACTTAATAATAAAAAATAAATCTGAATTTACATAAATTCATATTGTATGCAAATGTTATCACCTTTTTTACCTTTTTCATGGAATAACCCACTAAATGTTTATTTTAATATGTATTTATAATAAAGTTATATATATTAATTATAAATTTAAATGAAAAATGCACATATGAAACTAGAAATAATGTTATTCATATGTATGTTTTACTTTTAATATTGATAAAACATGAATGTTCACATACCTAAATATAAGTAAATATATATTATTATTTGCTTTAGTATTAAGGAAATAAAATGTTAATAATAGAAAAGATTCTTCTTATCATTTAATCCATAATGTAACTTAATGACATTATATTCCTTACGTTATGGTAAAACAAAATAAAATTGCATTATTCACAATTCATTAGAATTGTTCAAAAAAATGAAGAGAAAAAAAAAATTATAAAAGGGTAACACATATATATTTAACTTCAGTAAAAATATTCTATTTCTATATTTCTATAAATTTCATAAAAAATTACATTTAATTTAAACATATATAATGATATTAATTTATATACATATAATAATAAAAAATAGGAATACATTTTTTTCTCATACATTATTGTACAATTCAGTATAAATTATTACAAAAAAATAAGGATTAAGATTCAATTATATAATAAAAGCATTATCATATAGAATGAAAAAGAAATTTATCTTTAAAAATTATATTATTTCCTTGACACTTGTGTATACATATATATTTTTTCTTTTAATTAAAAACTACTTTTTTTACAAAAGAAAATTTAAGATTTTTTAAACTTACATTAATCCACGTCGTTGATTTAAAATATTCGATAGAAGTCTAATAATATATAAAATTATAAAATAAATCATATGCTTCAAATATTGCAGTTTATGTAATTTCATAAATAATTATTATTTACTTATTTTATCTATGAATTTTATTATTTCTAAATAATAAATAATATAATATTTCATTTTAAACATATCATGTTTGTAATTCATACAATTTGGAAAATACATATAATATTTAAATTAAAACAAATATTAAGTCATATACACTATATCACATTAATTTCCAATATAAGTAAAAATATTACATGCATATAAATATATATAATACTTTTTTTAAATATATTTACACATATAATATATTTTAAAATATTAATAATCCTATCGTGAAAATAAATTCTAGTAATACACAATAAATATTTCCTAAAATTTATATAATTAAAATAAGACAAACATTAATATATTAATTAATGTTCTAAAATGAAAAAAATATAATAATATATATTTCTTTAAAAAAAATATATATAATTAAAATATAAATTTAATAATATATATAATTAAATATATATATTTCATTTATAAAATAAATATTATATAAAGCTTAATTTGAAGTCATAATAAAGTTAATTACATAAAGAATGGAATGATAAACATTCCAAAAAAAAATATATATTTCTTTAAATTAAAAAGAGTATATAACATGTTATCATTTAGAATTTAACTTAAAAAAGGTAAACAAAAAAATAGAAATTTAATAACTATGATTTTTTTTTATTAATAAAAGTAATATCATTATTTACATTTTTAATCGAATATAATTTAATTCGTTATAGAATTTATCTATTCATATATAACATAATTTTTAAACCCAGAAAGAAATATAACATAAATGAGTTTTAATTTTGTGAATTTCAGAATAATAATGACTTTATAAAGTGAACAAATTTCTAAATTTTCCATATATATTGAGAATTGTTATGTATAGTGTTATATATTTTTAACCTTTATAATAATAATTTAAATGTAATTAATCACCAAATTATAACCAGAAAATGAAATATTGAATGTAATTTTAATGTTACAATGATTAAAGTGTCATTTTTTCCTATTATAAAATTTTCGAATATGGAGAATTTCTTTCATATATTTTTATATGAAATAAATTTTCGAAACTTAATATATATTGTACATAATTTTATTTCTTTTTAAAACACAAACATCATTTTAAATGTTTATGTTTTATATAAAAAAATCTTAATAAAATATTCTTAAATATAATTATATAAAAATATTTTTATCCATTTTATTTTAAATTTGTTTATTAAAAATAACAATAATGTTCAAAAAAAGTATAATTACTTTGAATTGACTTATGAAATATAAGAAATAATTATATATATATGGATTGTAATACTTTTATTTTTTTTTTTTTTTTCTTCACATCATATATTATCATATTTTTAGAAACAAAATGAGAAAAAGTAATCCATTTTTAAAAATTTTTCTTCATTTTTCAATTATATAGAATATTATAGAAATATTATGAAATTTTGAATGTAATTACCTTAATATTTTATAGACATTGATTTACATTTCATTAAAATATTTAAGTGTAAAAAGAAAATATTTTCTTTAATTATATATCCTAATTTATCTCGAAAGACATTTTGATGTACAAAGAAATTTATAATTAAACAATTGTCTTAAGATATTATTATGTTTATTATAATAAAAATATAATTTGGAAAATTATTGAGCTTGAAAAAAATTCTTTATAATTTTTTCTATTCCTTATTTAATTCATATAGAATAATAAAAAAATTATTTATTTTATGTAAAAACTGGTTATATTGATATAGGGAAACATAAAATTATGTTTATTATTAGAATGGTTATTACTCAGTTATGTGTTCAGTTATATTCATATAAATTTCTGAACGAAATTATAAAAAAATACAAAAAGTAGTAAATTATTATAAAAGCATTAAAATATAAATAATGGTATACTTTATTTCTCGTATTTCAAAAATTAATAATAAAATATGTAAATAAATTATAATTGACACCTTAATATAATAAAAGAAAAAATTTTCTTGTCCTTTATAGAAAATGTCTACATAAAAATAATTGCTAAATTTGTAAATAAATATTTCATGTAATTAGAGAAAATAAACTAATAAAATTTTTGTATATTTAATATTTACATGAACAGCTCATAAAAAATATATATTTTAAACACTACCGCTAATTGTTTGTGTGCATATTTTGATGTTTAAAGAAAATATACAAAACAAATATATAGATATATATATATTTATTTATTTATTCATTTATGCTTTTTTTTTCTTCTTTTTATAAATAAATGTTAAATTTTTTTCATTTATTATGATTAAAATATATGTTCCTTATATAATATATTTTGAAAAAACAGCTATTTATTGTCTATAAAAATATAAACATTATGAACAAAAAAAAAAAAAAAGTAATAAAATGTATGAACGTTCAGGTTTTTTTTTTTTTTTTTCTATACTTTTATTATTAAAAAAAAATATATTAATAGACATTTTTTTTTTTTTTTTCATTTTATGTTGTTCTCTATAAATTTTGACGTTTCATTTTTAAGAGATTTATATTATGTTTATCTTTGTATAAAACCCTTTTAAAACATTTTGAATAAAAAGTAAAATATATTTTTGTAAATTTATTTATAATTACAAACTATTTCATGATATTATTAAATTATATTTAACGAAATATATTATATATATGTATAAAAATTATTTTTGTTTATTGTGTAAATTTCCATACGAATTGATATAGAATATTTATAGAGTTATAAGGATTTAAAAAAAGGGGGCAAATTTTTTGTTATTTTGTATTACATATATATAAATATAATGAAACATACAAAAATAACCAAATATTTGACAATTAATATTTTTATCCTACTAATTTTAGTTTTTCAAAAATATTCAAGTTGTCAAAATTCATTGAATAATAGTAAAAATAACTATGGATTAAATGATCAAGAGCTTCGAGCAATGCTATTTGGTCTTAATTCTGATCCGTCTAAAAGGGATAAAAATAATAAAGTAAATAGAGATGTTATGAAAAATGAATCATCATTATTATTACGTAATCTTATCAATGAAGAAACGCTAAGTGAAAAAAATGACAAGGTTGTAAATGATATTAAAAATGTGAATAATAGTACAGAAAAGAAAATAAATAGTATATCAAAAGGAAATAATAATATACATAATATAAATGAAAATCAAAATGCAAATGTTGAATTAAAAACTGATAATATATTAGATAATACAACAGAACAAGATGATATAAATGAAAAAAATAATGAAAATGGTAATATGATTCATAAAAATATTTATAATAATATACTGAATGATCCCTATGATATTTATAGCACAAATGCATACATTAATAAAAGTGACATAACTAATTTAAATTATTCTGCAAATGATGTTATAAATAATGATAAGATCAATGAATCTTATGAAGAAAAAAATATTGTTAATAATTCAGAGTTAAATAAATTAACGGGATCAGATCATTCAAATAAAAACGATATTAATAAAAACACAGAAAAAAATGAAACCTTTAATTCATCATCTACTTCAAATGAAAAAAAGGAAACATATATAAAAGGACAAAATGAAAATGATTTAAATAATGAACATATTTTTAATAACAATGATATTAATAATAATGTACAATATAAAAATAAAGTAAATATCATATCTGTAGACAAAAATAATACAGACAGAGACGATAACAATTTATATGAAAAAAATAACGTTGATTTAAAATATAATAATGATTTAATTAAGGAAGGGAAAAATAAAAGAAATAATAAATTGAATAATTATAAATTTAATATGAATAAAGTAATTGATAATAAAAATTTTAATAAGTATACAGAAACATATAATAAGATATCGGAACCAGAACAACAAAGTAATAGTAACAATAACTTAGGAATACCAACATTGACAAAGAAAGAGGTGCCTATTAAAAATCACAATAAATTTTCATCTAATGGAAAGATTTTAGAAAACAAAGACATTGATAAAATATCTGAAACATCAAAACAATATGATAGTAATTTAAAATCAAATGATATTAAAAATTTTAAGAATAATGATACAAAATATAATGCAACATTAACAGAAGATAATAAAAATGGACATAGCATTACAACGAATAAAAACAATGAAAAAAAAGAATACAATATGAAGAATTCAAATGAAAATAAATATGTTTTTAATACAGAAAAAACAAATGTAAATAATGATACATTGAAAGAAGGAAGAAATAAGGACAAATATTTGAATAATCAAACAGATGTAAATATCAATAACCTACATGAAAGAGATATAAATTTATACAACAAAAATGAATCAGATAAAAAATTGGAACAATCATTTAGGGAAGAAGACATTAAAAATGCATATTTACCTGAAAATAAAAATTTTCAAAAGACATTAACAAATAACGAAAACGATGAAGATAATAATAAAATACCTCCTATTGATCATTCTTATAATGAATTAGATAAAAAAGGAAATTACAATAAAAATGAAATCGGAAAAATAAAAAAAAATAACGAAGAAAATAAGCAGAATATTATAGAAGAAATTATGAACCCTGAAAAAATAAAGGAAAATCATGAACAAAATATTCAATATTCCAAAAATGATCCAATAACAGATATTCAAAATTCTACAAATGCTATATTAAAAAAAATAAAACCAACAGAATTTGAAAAATATACAAAGGATGAATTACATAATGTTCCATCTTCAGAAGTAAGAGATGATAATTTAAATGAAATAAACAGAAAGGGTGAAACAAATATGTTTTCAGAAAAATCAACTTTAAAAAAAGGGGAAAATGATTGGAATGAATATGAATATTTTAAATTGAAAAGTAATGAATTAAAAGTTTTAGGAATAATAAATAAATATTCACCAAAAGGAGGTTTTTCTATTTCTGTTAATTGTGGAGGGTATGATGATTTTCGTGATATTCCAGGAATTTCTAATCTATTAAGACATGCTATTTTTTACAAATCTGAAAAAAGAATTACAACATTATTAAGTGAATTAGGAAAATATTCATCAGAAAATAATAGTCGCATAGGTGAGTCTTTT
This sequence comes from Plasmodium gaboni, assembly GCF_001602025.1. Taxonomy (NCBI): domain Eukaryota; phylum Apicomplexa; class Aconoidasida; order Haemosporida; family Plasmodiidae; genus Plasmodium; species Plasmodium gaboni. The sequence goes on along the minus strand of NC_031491.1, from coordinate 687,808 downwards.
ACTACCTATTACGCTATTGGTAAATCTGAAAATATTTATAATATACTAACATTATTTTCACAAAATTTATTTTATCCATTATTTGATGAAGACTTTATAGAAAATGAAGTTAGAGAAATAAATAATAAATATATTTCTATGGAAAATAATTCTTTAAACTGTCTAAAAATGATTAGTCAATTTATAACAGATTTAAAGTATTCAAAATTTTTTTTTCATGGAAATTATATTACATTGTGTAATAATGTATTAAAAAATGGTCTAAACATAAAAAAACTCTTGTATAATTTCCACAAAAAATGTTATCAACCTAAAAATATGGCACTTACTATATTATTAGGGAAAAAAGGAAATTCTTATGATCATTATAGCATGAATGATATAGAAAAATTTGTTATAGACATTTTTGAAAAAATTAAAAATTACGACAATTTGAACGAAAGTAATAAAAGAGAAAAAGAAAAACACATTGTACACTTAAAAGATGACACATTCAATATTGAAAAAAAAGATAATTATAATGATAGCAGATTGGTTTATAATGCTACACAAAATAATTCTAAGGATAAGGAAGAAAAAATAAAATTTATTGAACTTATAAATGAATTTAATAATTATGTACTTGATTTAAACCAAAAGGGTCGATATATTGAAATTTTAAAAAAAGAGGGATGGAGAGATCAGATTTATTTATATTGGAGCTCTAAAATTAGTATTGATTTATATAAGAAAATTGAAGAATATGGATCTATAACTTTTATACATGATATACTTTTAGATTTAAGAAAAAATGGTTTGTATGATAAAATATGTGTAGAAAATCAGTATGCATATGATTTAAAAGTAATAAGTTCGTGTAATAAATATTATGTAAATTATGGAATATTAATAAATTTAACAAAGAAAGGGAAAAAGAACTTACGTCATTTAATGCATATAATCAATGTATTTATTAAAGAAATTAGTAAATTATTTGATCATGATAGTTTAAATAAGGGTATAAATAAATATATTCTTGACTATTATAGAGAAAAAGCATTAATTACTGATGTTAATTATAATAATGATAATAAATATATTGAACTTAATGATTTAATAAATTACTCTAATATATTATTAGATCATTCTGATGATTCTTCTTTAATTTTAAGTATTAACAATTTGATTGAAGATAAGAATAAAAATGATTTTAGAAATCATATTAAAATAACAAGTTTATTGGGTTCTCTAATGAAAAATGAAAATACAAATATAATAAATGTAGTAGACACGTTTAGTATTAGAAATCAAAGTATGATTCCTTATAGCAATATAATATATGTGATAGGAGAAAATCCATATATGGTTAATGAAAGTAACATAGTAAACGACATAAATCTGATACTTCCCGAAATAAAAGTATGTCCCTTTAATAGTTTGGTTAATAATAAAATTTTGTTTAATGAAAAATCTTTTTTCTGTGTTCCATATAATAGTAGTGAGAATTTTGAATATTCAGAAAGTGAGGAAAAGTTTATATCTGAGGAAAATAAGGATATATTCAAGTCAAATATTTTGTATAATATACCTTGTTTAATTAAATCTTCTTATGGTTATAATATTTATTTTAAAAGGGGTCTAACACATATATCCAAAGTAAAAACTGATTTCATTTTTTATTTCCCCTCTGAAAAATTTACATTTTATGAATCCGTTTTTACCCGTATACATATTATTATTTTGCAAAAGAAAATGGAGCGTTTTCTTTCTGATTACACTACTTGTTCAGTGAATGCAAATATTATGCATGATACAATATCATATACATTAAGCATAGAATCAAATGGTTATTTTTTTGAAGAGTTTTTTAACAAGATACAGGAATTATTATCATTAAAAGAAATTCCTTCTCGTGAGGAATATAATGAAGCCTATGATGAACTAAATATAATTATACAAACAGATACAACCTCAGGAGTAGATAAGTCTTTAAAAATTATGTATTCCTTATTTAACAAATACATCCCAACTAATAAAGAAATGTATGACATTCTGAATGCATATTTTTTTTATCCATCGTATAATTCTTATAGAACATATATAAATGAATATTTTCTTAGAAATTATGTTGTCATTTTTATATATGGAAATATTATCATATCAGATATAAAAGGTGAAGAAAATATTACCAAAAATAATAATAGCATTTTTGATAATAATAAAAGTATGAACTATTATAATGAAGGTGATGCAATTGATAAAAATAATAACAGGAACAATAATGGTGTTGAAAGTGATAATGGTAGCAACAATGATTATATAAATAATGAAAATAATTCTTCCATCAGAGATACAAATAAATATACCAATATTGATTATAATAATAATAATAATAATAAGGATGGTGGTACATATATAGTAAATGAAAAAATTTATGAAGGGGAAGAAAATAAAAAGAATCCTACTTATTTAAAGAAACAGGAACAGTTTTTGGAAAAGCAAGAAAATAAGAATAGGGAAGGAGAAAATAAATCACAATCACTTCAAATATCTTATAATGGGTCAGGAATTGAATATTTAGTCAAATTATGCGAATCCTTTATAAGCAAAGTAACAAATAAGGTTATAAAAAAAAGTGAATCTACATATTATACAAAGAAATTAATTAATGATGAAGATATTGAAATAGATATCCATGACCCTGGACAAGATTTAAGCAACTCAATAACAGTATCATATATAATAGAATCAGAAACTTTATTGAATAATGTTTTAATAAACATTATAGTTGATTTAATTTCATCTGATTTTATTAAATTTGTTAAAATAAAATATAATGATGGTTATGTTGTTGAGGTAAGAACTTTTTTTACATATAATGGATTAGGTGGATTGCTTTTTATAATTCAGAGTTTTGATAAAGATGTAGAACAACTAGAATCAGATATATGTACATTTGTTAAATATATTACATTTCAATTATTAAATATTGATATATCAGATTTAAAGAAGCAGTTGCAAAATATGAAAGAACATTATATAATGAATAATACTATATTCACATTTAATCAAGAATATTCATCTATACTAGATGAATTAATTATAGGACATGAATGTTTTGACAAAAAATATAAAATTATACAAATATTTGATGAATTAATTAATTGTCCAAATATTATTCTAAATAAGATAAATTATATTTTAAGGAAATCAAAAAAAAATATATTTAAAGAATATAAAAAAGCAAACATAGTTAACATACAAAATAATAATAAAGATAGAACAAAAGGTCATGATTATTTACACGTAAATCAAAAGTGCAATTATTCATATAGGAAAAATATGAAAATGTCTAATATACAAATTTCGGATAATTCAGAATTATTTATTAAAAAAAAAAGCAAAAATAAATATAAATATGTTTCAAGTAATAGAACAACACAATCAAATAATATATATAAAAAGGAGAATCTATTTAATTTCTCAAATTTTGTTGAAATTAAAGAAAAGGGATTTTTTAAATATATTATTAGCTACTTTAGGAAAAATAATAAGAAAGATTCAAATGATGATAATTATTTAGATTTTGAAAGTTGCGACGAAGAAATGTCGAAAGACAACTTTCAAATATTTTACAACTTCACAAATGATATAAATAAAATTAGAAAATATTTTAGTGCCAAGTTTATTAATGATAAGGAGGTAAAAGAAAATTGTTCAATCAATTATGAAGAAATTAGGAAATATTGTTATGATCATAATATCAATAAAGATAACATGATAAGAACAAAAATAGATGTATGAACGATATTAATATGTATATATATAATATATATATATATATATATACAACATATTGTAATATTAAAATTTAAAGCTTTTTCTATTTTTTGTTCTCTCTTTCTATATACATATATTTCTTAAAATTTACCAAAATTTTTACTTTTATCTCAAAAAAAAAAAAGTTCATTATTGTAGATTTATTATTATTATATATTAAAGGAAAAAAAAAAAAAAATTATATATTCTATATATTCCATTTTATTTTTAAATTTTAATTTGTTACATATTTTTATCAATTATACATAATACATATTTATATAACAATTACATATATATATAAATCTGTTTGTATTCTTTTTTCTTTTCTGTAAAAATTATCATCCATTTTTAATCTACACCATATTAATATTAACACAGTGATAAATTATTACCCCTTTAAATTAAATAAATAAAATGTTTGATGATAAGATATAAATTTCTCAATTATATCTTATTGTTAAGTAATAATTGTGTATATTTATCAAATTCATAATCTATTTTGACAAGTTCTTTAGTTATATTATTTATGTGATAAATTTCATCTGCTACATGTTTTATTAAATAGGTATCGTGACTGATAATAATAAGTCCTCCTTTATACATATTCAAAGCTACAATTAATGCTTGCACTGATTCTATATCAAGGTGATTTGACGGTTCGTCTAAAATTAGAACATTTGGATTTTTGTAAGCTAAAATAGCTAATGCTAGTTTACTTTTTTGACCTCCTGACAAAACATAAATAGGTTCGTATAAAATATTTGTTGGTATATTAAATTTATTAAAATATTTTATAGCTTCTTCTTCTTTTATATTTTTATTGGAATAGGTATATTGCAACTGTTGAATTGAATTATAAATAGGGTTCAAACAATCTACATGATATTGAGAATAATATCCTATATTTGCTTTATTACTAACATGTAATTCTCCTTCATAAACGGTTATTAAATTTAAAATGATTTTAATTAATGTTGTTTTTCCACTACCATTAACACCACAAATTGCTATTCTGGAGTCCATATCTACTTCAAAAGAAGCATTTTTGAATAGATATTCATGCTTAAATTTGTATTTATCTTCGTATTTTTTTGAAACAACCTGTCCATTATTATCAAGTTCATATTCATCTTCTTTCGTTTCTTCTTGCGTTTCTTCATTCGTTTCATTTTCATGGTCTCCTATTAAAATGTTTTTGTTTCTTTTTATACGAAGATTTGTAAACATTTTATTTTTAAAGGAAACATTTTTTAATTTGATAAGTACATTCGACATATAAAAGGGTTCTAAAAAGGAAAAGCTGAATGGCGTATCTTCTTTCTCTAAATTGATAACAGGTAATTTATTTAAGAGTTTGATTCTACTTTGAACTAAGGCAGCTCTTTTAGAATTACATCTAAATCTATCTATAAATTTTTGAACATGTTTTTTTTTTAATTCGAGAGAATCATGTTCCCTTTGTTGTTGTAATAAATGTTCAATTCTTGTTTTTTCAAATTGGTCATAATTTCCAGAATAATATGTTAATTGATGATTATGGAAATGAATAATATCTGTACATACTTCGTTTAGAAAATCTCTATCATGTGAGACAATAATACAAGTTTTATTTAATTTTTTAATATAATCAATTAAGAATTGTATAGTATAAATATCTAAATGGTTCGTTGGTTCATCTAATAATATGATATCATTATTACTAAATAAGATACGGCTTAAACATAATCTCATTTTCATACCTCCACTTAAAGAGTTTACTTTCTTTTTTTGTAAATTTGAATCAAAACCTAATCCACATAAAATTTTGCTAGCTTCTTTTTCAGCTTCTAAATAGGAAATGCTGTTTAATTTTTCATATATATCTAATATTTTTAGTTCTATACTTTCAACCGTTTCGATATGTTCCATATTTTCAACAGTTTTATTTTTATTATTTTTATTATGTTTATTATTTTTTGCATCATTTTTTTGTGTATTATTTTCTTCCGTTTCATTGCTTAATATTTGTTCGTTTTTTTCGTTTAAGTTAATTTTTCGTGCTTCCAGTTGTTCAAGTTCTAACAACAAATCATGTCTTAATTTATCAACCATTAATACAGATTCTAAAACGGTTACATTTTCAAGACATAATTCCTGTTCAATGCATGCTATGCTAATATCTTTTTTTATTTCTTCAATTTCGTATCTTGCTAATTTGGCTAGCAGAGTACTTTTTCCGATACCATTTTTCCCTATAAGTCCATATTTATTCATAACATTTATTTTTAAGATAGTATCATTTAATAAGCTTCTTTGTCCGATACTTATATTGAAATTATCAATTCTTATATCATACAATTTATCAATTTTTGTTTTATTTTTACTGACATCACTACAGTGTAATAAATTATGTACCCTTACTGGTTGTGGGATTTTAGGTTTGTTTTTAACCCATTCTTTAAATAAGTTTAATTGTTTCTGTTTTTGTTTTTCTTTTTCTTTCGATATTTTTAAGCTTTCACTTATTGGGACACTAGTATTATAATTTATTTGTTTTTCATATACACCTAAAAAGGGATCACTATAATTTGACATATCTTTATCTTTCCAATATTCTTTAAAATTAAAAACTTCTGTTAGTTTCTCAAGATTTTTATTATTTTGCATAGTTAAAACATGTTGATTAGGGTTATAATTTGGATTACTTCCATTTTGTATATTATCATTTTTAAAGTGTTTATTAAAAATATTTACAATTTTACTTCTCTTTATTTTATTATCAGCATAAGAACAAATCAAATCATAAAAATAATCTACACCATTTTTTTCTATTTCATATTTCTCATCAATTATTCTTTCTTTTAAATAATTTTGAATTTCTTCATCACCTATATTGACCAGTTCAAATAAAATTTTAAAAAGTTCTTCCATCATATATTTTTTCTTTTCCTCTTTAACATAATAATTATAAAAAATATAAAACAAAATAAAACAAAATAAAACAGTATAAACAAAAAAAAAATAATAAAAAAAAGAAGGTACGAAAGAAAAATAAAGAACAATATATATATATATATATATATATATTAGTTATTTTATTATAATGGATATATTTTATGGTATATATAATAATAAATAAATAAATGAATAAATAAATACGGAAACGTATTTACAAATTATTATTTTATATTATAATATATTATAAAAAAATGAAATTTTTTTTTTAATTGAAATATAATACCATACGATTATACAATAAAATCAAATAGAATTCTTCTTTTTCTATATATATAAATTATAATATTATATATAATATAGAACTTTTTTTTTTATACTAAAAAGCTAAACTTTTTTTTAAACATGATTTCATAATCTTTGTAAAAAGATTTTTTTAAATAATCAAATTAGATTAAATAATAAATATTAATTATAAGCAGGTAAAAAAAAAAAAATGTAAAAAATGTTTATTTTGTTAACTAATTAATAGATTTTTAAATATATATATATATATATATATATTATACATATATGTATACATGTATATTTTTTTAATCTTGTTGGATATTATATACCTGTACACGTTAAAATAATATAAATGTATTTTCTTATATTTGAAATACGTTTATCTAACTTTTGTAAAAATTTGATATCAAAAAAAGAAT
>NC_031491.1:650499-680066 GCF_001602025.1 Plasmodium gaboni | reverse complement strand
AAAAAAAAAAAAAAAAAAAAAAAAAAAAAAAAAAAAAAAAAAAAAAAAAAAAAAAAAAAAAAAAAAAAAACATTCTTTTTATCTTTTAAATATATATAAGTACTTTAAATAGCTACAATTCTTTAAGAAATGTTTATTTAAAACAATGTATATACTTTTATAGGTTAACGTGAAATTATGTCATTTTTTAAAATTATCCATGAAAGTATCTTTCTATCTTCTTAAAAGAAAGAAGATAATATTTGTATCATTTGGCTATATATATATATATATATATATATATATATATATATTGACGGTTGGATATACATATTTTTAATATAAGGAAGGAATATAATGTCCTAATAAAGAAAATTTCCTTTTTCCCCTTTATTTTCTAAATATTAAATATATGTGAAACACATTTTTAATTTTATGAAAAATATAATTTTGGTGAGTTTTTTTTTTTTTTTTTGTTATTATATAATTTTCCCATAAACACATATTGTATACATAATTACAATAAAAGATGGATAAAAGAAATATTTGAACACATAATTATTATTTTATATATAATAATAAAATTTGATTTTATTTGTGTGCTTTTAACAATTTTAATGATATAAATATATATATAATATATTATATTTAATTATTATTCCTTTTTTATATATAACTTCAAAAAAAATATATTATATATATATATATATATATATAATAAAATTACATATATATATTTATTTTATAATAAAACACATTTATATTTATACTTATATAAAATGTAAATGTTTTTATATTTAATCACATGTGGGATAAGCTCAAACATATATTTTTAGAGGACCTCGTTTATAAAAATATAATTATTTTATTAAATCACATATTAAATGATTAACTTAACATAAAATTGACCACATGAAAAATATTTCGCTAATCATGATTATAATTTTTTTTCTCTCCTTTAATAAAGTAAAAAGATTTTTACAGGAAAAAAATAAATAAACCATTCTTCATAGGTTATTTTATTTTATTTTATTTTATTTATATTTTTTTTAACTGTGTAAGATAGCACAAAAAAAAAAAAAAAAAAAAAAAAAAAAGTTGGCATATAATTATAATAAAAATATGTTATAAAAAAAAAACATATAAATAATATATACATAAGGTAACGTATTTTATTATTTGTTTATTTTTTTTTTCTTATAACTAAAAATGCAAACAATATTTTTAATATATTTTATAATATAATATATAACTATTGAAAAAAACAAAATAAACAAAAGGTTTTTCTTATATATATATATATATAAAGTACTAAAAAATAATTATATAAAAAATAGTTATATAAATATATATAATATTATATGAGAATAATAAAATATATATATTAAACATTGAGTGGAAGTGTATAATTGCTAGCTTTGGGTAATTATTGCATGCATCTAAAAATGTTTAGAAAAAAAACTATTTAAACGGATCAGAAAATTCATTAGTTAAAAAAAAAAAATAATAAGCATGAAATGTTTATAAAAATGATGTTACTAACATGTTTATATTATATTTATATATATAATATTAAAAGGTTATACATATTTAAATAATATATGTATATTATTATACGCGTTTATTATATATATATAATATATATATATAAATGTATGAACAAAAAAATATATATATTATATTATATATAAAAATATATACTTATATTTTATATCACTATAATATACCTTTAAAACAATTCAAAATGTACGGGTGTTATTTTTTATAATAAAATATATTAAAAAGTATATATATATTTATATTATATATTATTCATATATAACTTTTTTTTTTATTTTTTGGTTTTTAAGTCAAAAAGATCATGATATACCCCTTTATACTTTACATAGTACCCATTTTAGATTTGAAAAAAAAAAAGTTATATGAATATATATAAAATATTTATATAGATAAAAAAATAAATATATTATATAATATTTATATATGAAGTAATTTTTTTACAAGATAGTATATATTTATTTTATGGTTTATTTTATATAAAATAAAAATGATTTGTAGTTAAAGGTTAAAAAATAGTTTTAAATAATATTATATTATATATAAATTATATATTTATTATACGTATATAAAAATATATATATTGCTGACTTAAAAAAAATAACAAAATATTTATATAATATATTTATATATATATATATATATATATATAAATATATATATAACAAAAAAAGAACATTTTTTTTCATTCCTATTTAAATATAAAAATTTATTATATTTATATATTTAAGTTTTTTCATAATATTTAAGTTTTATATATTTCTATCTAAATTCAAAATTTGATAGTTTTTTTTTTTTTTTTTTCCTTTTTTTATAATATTATATATTTATATATATGTTATTTATTATTTTTTATACCTTATAATATATTTATATTTAAAATTATATATATATTATATTATATAAAAAATATATATACACTTTTATTATTAAAAAAAAATATTTTATTTTTTTTTAAAATAATTTATCCAGCAAAATAATTTTTATATATAGATTTCAAAATTTTTTATTATCTAAATAAATTTAATTAAAAATTATTATAATATATTTTATATCAGTATTTTATAATAATTAAGTTTTAATTTCTTTTGATTCAAAGTTTTTAATAATAAAAGTAAAAATTCAAAACACAAAAAAGAGCATTATATATTATATATATATTTATATGTTTATATTTATGTGTTTATTTAAATGTTTATATATAATAAAATAAATATGTAAATAAAACTTCTTTTATATTTTTTGAGAAATGTTATATATATATATATTTTATATATAGTATATATTTATAAAGCATGTATATAACATTTTCAATTTATTTTCTATAGAAACCTTTTTTTTTCTTCTTCTCTTATAGTTTGTAGATTTTTAATTTATTTAATATATTCAAAATGAAAATCTTATCAGTATTTTTTCTTGCTCTTTTCTTTATCATTTTCAATAAAGAATCCTTAGCTGAAAAAGCAAACAAAGGAACTGGAAGTGGTGTTAGCAACAAAAAAAAAAATAAAAGTAAGTCATTTTGATATATATATATATATATATATATATATTATATATACACGATGTATATATATAATGGTTTTATTATATATATGAATACCTTTTTATTATGTTATGTAAAAATTATATACATATATATATATATGTATTGTGTTTAAATTTGGACTTTTATTCATTATAAATTTATAAATGATGAATTGAAGTATTATTTTTTTTTGCGTGAAATATATATTTTTGTATAATAATGTTGTGTGGCATATGTGTATGTTATTTTATTTTATTTTATTTTATTTTTATTAATAGAAGGATCAGGCGAACCATTAATAGATGTACACGATTTAATATCTGATATGATCAAAAAAGAAGAAGAACTTGTTGAAGTTAACAAAAGAAAATCCAAATATAAACTTGCCACTTCAGTACTTGCTGGTTTATTAGGTGTAGTATCCACCGTATTATTAGGAGGTGTTGGTTTAGTATTATACAACACTGAAAAAGGAAGACACCCATTCAAAATAGGATCAAGCGACCCAGCTGATAATGCTAACCCAGATGCTGATTCTGAATCCAGTGCAGAACAAAATGTAGACCAACAAGTTTCAGCTCAAGATGTTACACCAGAGGTATGATTTTTTTTTATTAATTATATATATATATATATATATATATATTAATATATTTTTTACATTTTCCTTTTAATAATATATCTATGTATCAAATGTCTATATATTTATTTTAATTTTCTTTATTTTTATAGCAACCACAAGGTGACGACAGCAGCAGCAACATCGTAAGTGGCACTGAACACTAAACAGCTGTAAACTTTTTTGTTAATGGGTTTTTTTGAAACACGTGAAAATAATTTTTATTTATGATTATATATATTGCTATTAAAAAAAAAAAAAAAAAAAAAAAAAAAATATATATATATTTAAATTTAAACATATTAAGTATTATATATATAGAAAATTAATAGGGAAAATTATAATATAATATAATTTACAACTAGTAATTATATACATATATATATATATATATATGTTTATATTATTAATATTTCACGTTTGTTTTTTTTACACCCAAAGAAAAAGAAAAAAAAAAATTTATATAATACTGAAGACTTTTTTAATAAAATTTTCAGTTATATTATTTTTTCACAGTTTTTTTTTTTTCCACCATTTTTCCTCTTTTTTTTTTTTTTTTTTTTTTTACATATTTTATGATATGTGTATTATTATATATATTATATATATATATATATTACCGTTTATTCGTAATATATATTATAATTATATATATAATATATATATTTATTACTTTTTATATCATATATCACATTTTATATTTATTATTTTTTTTTTTTTCTTTTTCGTTTTTCTTTTGTTATTTAAAAGTTGTTATAATAGCTTATAACGAAAAGTGTAATAACGTGTGCTGTATTTCCTCATTAACTTCTATTGAGATATATGATATTTAATAATTTAAAAAAAAAAAAAAAAATTAAAATTGATAAATAAATAAATAAATAAATAAAAGAATCATGGTGTTCTAAATTGATTTATTTGAAATACGATTAAATGTTATATGTTAAAAGAAAAAAAATATATAATTATTGTTCTATTAAAGAATGGAAAAAAAGAGAACATAAATTTAATGCATATACATACATGTAGTACAATAATATGAAAAATAAAAATAAAAATAAAAAAAATAAAAATATATGAACCAATAGAATTAATATATATATATATATATAATATTTTAAGTGAATTGTTGAAAAGGAATTTTAATATAAGGAGATTTATTTTTAGGTGATAAAAAAATGAAAGTATTATTACTTTAATTTATTATTATTATTTTTTTCCCCTTTCCTTTTTAATATTTGTCATTATACTGTTTCACATTATATATTTTTCTTTTCTTTTCTTTTCCCCTATTTGATGTATGCACTTGATTTGTTTCATATTTTCATATCTTGATCTTAACAAAATAATATGCCCAAAGGCTCATCATTTTTTTTAAAAACCTTTGTGTGTGCAACACCTGTAGGTATATTATTATTTAACGAAATTAAGAGAATTACCAACGTGCGAGAAAATGAAAGCTTTAATAAAAGTTTGTTCTTAAAAAATTTTGATAGGAATATTTTAATAAAAAATAAAAGAACAACTGTATTAGAAGAAGAGAAGATGTATGAAAACAAAAAAAGAGTGTCCTTTTTTCGTAATTCATCAAATAAAAATAAAGAGAGTGATAAAGAGGAAGCTTTGAATTATTTTTATGGAAAGGCATGGGGGTATACAACTGATTATGAAATTGATATAAGTTTGAATACAGGTGATTTGATTTTTATAAAACATGATTTAGATAATTTAAATATTTTTAAGAAAATCCTATTAAAAGTAAATAGATATTTCCAAGGTAATAATGATTATGATGAAATAGGAATGATATTAAAAAAACATAATATAAGTTATATATATATTCAGAACTTGTTAAATAAAAAAGAAAATGTAATACGATATTCTTATTTCTTACAGAAATATAAACCATCTGTTGTTTCTTTGAGAAGATTTTTATGTGATGATGAAAATATAAAAATAGAATTACAAAAAAATATTATGCATAGTATTATGAATGATGATGGAAATAATAAACGATATTCAATTTTTTTAAATTTGTTATATAATATATTTAAAAAAAAAGTGTCTATTAATACAAATGAAAATACAAGGAAAAATTTTTATAATGATGAATATATATGTAAAAAAATCAATTCTAATATCGAAATTAATAATTTAATTAATATGTTATTATTTAGATCTTTTAATTTATTTTATTATTTTATAAATTATATGAAAAATGTACAAAATGTTCAGTTGATTAAAAAAAAAAATTATATCATTCTAAATAATATTTATTTAAATTCTAATATGCAACCAAATAAAAATTTCAATATAAATGATAAAAAAAATTTACAGTCCTATGAATTCCCTAGAAATTCTTTAACACATTTTAATTTTATTAAAAAAGATTATGAACTTATGAAAAAAAATCAAATAATATATGAAAAACCAAAAAAAGAAATATTAAAAGAAATTGAAAAGTTTTTTTCATTTCTAATAGAAAATGAATACACACTTATGGATTCTACTCAATATGTGAATCAAGTTTTAAAAAATAAAAGAAATATAAAAGTTACAAATAATACAAATCATAATAATACAAATAAATTTATTAAAAATTTATACTTTTATATAAACAAATTTTATTCAAAATTAAAAAGTTTTTCTTTGATTAATTATCATGTTTATGAAATATACAGAAAGACTCATTTATTACCATTTATTAAAAAGGACTATAATTCTATATCATTATTTTTATCATTAAACAATTTTTATAAACCAATAAATAGTAATAACATTCTTCAAGACACATTTAATGTTCCTAAATTATCTAACATATTTCATGTAAGACAGGAAGAAGCAGAAAAACTTCAAAAATATTTCTATCAGTTTAATAAAGTACCCAAATCTGAAATATAATATTATTATATAAAGTACTTACCTTTATTTTAACATTTCACAAATGTTGAAATAATACATATATACACATATATGTTGTAAAAAATTAATAATTTTGTATTGTATGTTGTATATATATTACATCATTGTATATATATATATATATATATATATTTATTTATTTATTTATTTATTTTTTATTATATATATATATATATATATATATATATATTTATTTATTTATTTTTTATTTTTTTCCATTAAAAAAAATGATAATATACAAATTTATGGGAGAACACAAATATATATATATATATATATGAATTAATTTAATTTTTTTATTTTTATATGCTATTTTTTTAAATATAAGAATTGGGTATATATAAGAAACATGGTATACCATCATCTCCTGCTGTTATAATATTATACATTTCAAATTCAGTTGTATGCTTATTTTTTGAATCATAAACAAATATACAATCAATGCAATTAATTCCTCCTTTCTTACAAGCCCCGAAAGCCCATAATATATCATTATTAGTACTTTTTTTTTCATTTAAAGGATTATTAATTTTATCAGAAAGATTAATTGAATTTGTATTAATTTCATTGATTGAAGCTATATTTTTAGGTTGTTCTGTTAATGTATTTTCTGAACAATCAGAAAAATCTAATAAAAATAAATTTCCAAAAGATGAACCAACCAAAATAAAATGATTTCCAATATATCGTGCTGATAAAATGGGTTCATTTACACATATCTTTTTTAAATAATTATTCAAATTTGATGAACATATACTCTGTATTTCAAATTGATAACAATAACCATCTGCTGAACAAGAAATAATATATGTTTTATTGTTTAAATTATAAGTTATAATACTATTAATGCTAGCTGTGTGTATTTTTTTGTAACTGATATATTTATGAAATATACGAAAATCTCTTACTTTCAATATTCCATCATTTTGACCACCTGTAATTATTAAGGGTATCTTTTCATTATTTAAATTTAAATAATTATCATGTTGTCCAAATAAATTATCTGATCTAATTAAATTAATATTTCTATTAATATTTTTTTTAATAACATTATCATCACAATTGTCATCATAATTAACATCCTCTCTTTTATTATTCTTATCTCTATTGTTATTATTTTTATTTTTTAAAGAATAATTCTTTTTAATATCATTTGATGATATACTTGAAAAGGGTAAGGATTTATCCATTCGTTTTTCATGATCCATATTTGGGTTATTATTTATCATCTTTTTTTCAGTTTTATTATACAAATAAAAATAATTTAAAGCTCCTATATTTCCAGTATGTGTATTTTTAGCATTAAGTATTTCTTGAGATGTTTCTACATCAAATACACATAGAGATCCATTTTTATCTGCTGATATTATTTTGTTTTGTAACCACAAAAATTTTGTAATTGGACAAGTATGATTACCTTTATATATACATAGTTGCCGAAATTTACGAATATCAAAAAGTTTTAAGGTCTTATCATAACTACTAGTAATACATTTATCATTTTGTTTATCAAATTTCATATCACTAATTGTAGAATGGTGTGCACACATTTCTTTACAAGTTATTACATTATTGGATGTTTTAAATTTTACTTCTTTCACTTTTTTTCTCTGTTCTAAATATTCTGAACAGTTCATAATTTTATTTATTTTCTGAATTTTACAAGAATATATAGTATTCCATAGACACAATTTTCCATCCAATCCTCCTGAAAGAACTTCATTTCTTTTGGTAAAAAATACTTCATTAACCCAATCATAATGACCACATTTTTTATGATATAATTCTTTTATAGTTGATAAACTTTTTAGGTTGTGTATACGTATGGAATGATCTGCGCTAGCTGTAGCCATGTATGTTCCTGCATGAAAAAAAAAAAAAAAAAAAAATTTGAAAAAAATAGAACTAGTTAAAATCTATTTAAAATTTCTGAATGACAACTTAAAAATTTATTATAACATTTTTATTCATATGATACAAAAAATATGTTTCAATGAAAAAACAATCTTACTCAGAATTTATTTAAACAAAAAAATAAAAAAAAATGAAAAAAAATATGAAAAAATATTATAAAAGAATTTTATGTTTATGTTTATCTTTCTTTTTTTTTAATTTTTTAACCACTTTCATCTAGTGAAAGGGATAAAATTGATCTATCGTGAGCATATTCGTAGAAAAATGAAAATGAAGGTCCATTTTTCAAGTGTTTATTTTTTAGAGAAGCATAGTTTAAATTTATGTTATCAAAACATGTATTGAATGTTTGTATTTTACTGTCTTTTAATACTCTTGTACTGTTCTTCATTGAATTATTTAAAAAATATATATTATAGTTTAAAAAAAAAAAAAAAATATACATAAATAAATAAATAAATATATATATATACATATGATAATATATAGACAAGAAGGTTTTAATAGAATGAATTACGAATACAAAATGAATAATATGTTTAATTACAATTTTTGATAAAGGAAAAATACATTTCCTTTTTTTTTTTTTATGTTTTTTACTTATAAAATTTATAATTATTATTAATTTTTATTTATGAAGTATTATTCTCATATTAATTACGATTTTTATTAATTTGTTTAAAAGACGTTAGAATTAAAACTCATTAAAAAGATTGAATTTTTTTTTTTTTTTTAAATGTGTGCATATTTTTAAATTTACTCAAAAATTCATAATATGTTATATAAAAATAATAATAAAAAAAAAATACATATATATATATATATATATATAATATCTTTTAAAAAAAAGGGGTGTATAAAGAATTATGTATTTACATTTTATTAAGTACAATATAGAACTTAAAAGGAAATGAATATATAAAATGATCTTTTATCCATACTTTCATTATGATCAAAATAAGATCATATATATATATATAATATATATATAAAATATATTATATAATTCTATTTACAATATAATGGGGAGTTGAATAATAATACAATATACTATTATTTTTATAAACAGTTCTGATTCTTTTTTATCTTTTTTTTTTTTTTTAATAAAAATATGTTACATGCGTTAAAATTATAAATACACTAATTACATACATTACACTTTTCCTTTGTTCTTATATTTGAAAAAAGGCTATTTTTAAGGAATGGTATTAGTAATTTTTATTAATATTAGAATGGGATGATATAAGTAAATACATTTGAATTAATATGATATATGTATTTTTATACATAATAAAAAAAAATGATCATTACACTTGATAATTATTTCACAAAAAAAATTTAACACTCATAATAAATTGAGATTTATCTTTATTCTTAATAAGGAAAATTAGTTATTTTGTATATAAATGAAATTTTTTTGATAAAATATTTTTTAATGTAAATATTTATGGTATATATACATATAAATATTTGAAATAATTTTTTAAGTATTTATAAGGGGAACAAGAAAAAAAAAAAAAAAAATTTTTTTTTTTTTTAATTATAAAATGATTTTAGAATTTTCATATAATTTATATATAAAAAAAAAAAAAATTAACATTGGAATATATATTTTAATATATAATATATATATATAATATTTTATATATAATAATATTTTATATACACATAATATTTTTTTTCTTTTAAATATATAAATATATATATTATATTTACATTTATATATACATAAATATATTCTTTTAATACACATTTAAATAGTATACTTGTTCCAAGTGTAATATGCAAGAGAATAATATATATATATATATATTATATATATATTATTAATATATACCGAACAAGAATAAATGTCTTTGTCTAAAATAGTCCAGAGTACAAGAAACCATAATATAAAATTATGTAACGTATTTATTTAATAATTAATTTTTTTTTTTTTTTTTTTTGTTCACTGGTACATGCATACACTTGATCGAGTTATTAAAAATATGCATGCAATGGTTTCTCTTAATTTAGAAATTATAATAATAAAAAATATTAGAGTATTATATAATAATAGATATTAAATAATTCTTATTTCATAATATAAGATAATAATAATTTGTTAAAACAGATCAAAAAATTTCTATTCTTGTACTTAATTTTTAGTATATATGTATATATATATATATATATATATAATATACACACATGAAAAAAAAAATAAAAAATTTTAATTATTATTACTATAATTTTTTTTTTTTTTTTTTCTAAAAGCATTGAACAAAAATTAATAATATTATTCTGTATTTTAAGATAATCTTAAAATAATTGTAATAATATTTATTTTTGGTTTTATGATAAATCCTCTTTTTTTTTTTTTTTTTTTTTTTTTTTCAGTTATTTCGTATTATTTATTTATTATTTTATTTGATAATAATAATATATATATTTTTTAAAATCTAAAGGAAATAAAAAAAAAACAAAAAACAAATTAGTGGCATTGTACAAAATAAATATAAGTTATATTTTTCATTGTCTTTGTTATTACATAATTACAAAGATTTAGGAGAATAATCTAATAAAATAAAAAATATATGTAAATAATTATACAATTATGTGTACACATATAAATAAAAAAAATAAAAAAAAAAAAAATAATATATATATATATTTTTAATATTACAATTAAACCAAATAAATATTTCTTTAGGAGAATAATCTAATAAAATAAAAAATATATGTAAATAATTATACAATTATGTGTACACATATAAATAAAAAAAATAAAAAAAAAAAAAATAATATATATATATATTTTTAATATTACAATTAAACCAAATAAATATTTCATACACTAAATATAATATTATTACAAAAAAAAGAAAAGAAAAATATTATTACATGAATTATAAAGGTTAATCAAACAAATTATTTAATAAAACATAACGAGAATACAACATGTTTTTTTGATATATTATATTTTTAATATTACAATTAAACCAAATAAATATTTCATACACTAAATATAATATTATTACAAAAAAAAGAAAAGAAAAATATTATTACATGAATTATAAAGGTTAATCAAACAAATTATTTAATAAAACATAACGAGAATACAACATGTTTTTTTGATATATTAAATATACAAACCAATCCACCACCACCCCAAAAAAAAAAAAAAATATATATATATATATATATATATATACATATACATAATATTTATATGAAAAAAGTGTTAGGATTGCATTTTAAATAATACACAATATTTCATATAACATAAACCAAAGTATTAAATTCAAATTGGGTTTACAATTTTTTAGAACAATGAAACTATATATTTCTAATGAAGAATATTAAAACAAATATAAAATATTTCTATTCAAGACTTAAAAAAAAAAAAAAAAAAAAATTAAAAATGATAAAAAATAAAGAAGAATAACTATTAGATATGGGACAACCAAATGTGTATTAAATTTTTTTTTTTTTTTTTTTTTTTTTTTTTTTAAACCTTTAATTTTTGTTATATTAACAAATGCATATAATTTAGTTAATATAATTTATATGGCATATAAATTTTTTTTCTTATAGAAGAAACATTGTTTTTGTTTTTGGCTTCATTTATTAATATTTGCATTAGCCTTTTTATTTTTATTACATCTTATTGTATTATATATATATATATATATATATTTTTTTTTTTTTTTTCCCATTATTTCCTTTTCCTTTTTGTCTTCTGTGAGCAAAAATCTTGAGCTTATGGAGGACAAAAATTTAGAGAAGAATGCCGTGGAGGCATTTAAACAAAAAATGGAAAAGAAGAAGCAAGAATATTTAAGATTTAATTTATCAAGAAATGATGACAATATGAAGGACGGGGACGAAAAGAAGAAAGAAATCAATATTAATAATAACGATAATTTCAATATTAATAATCATTATGTGAATGATAAACATATTGATAATAAATATATAAATAGACATATTAAAAATATCCATGTGAGCAATAACGATGTGATTAATAATCATATGAATAATAATCATATTAATAATAATCATGTTAATAACAATCATATTAATAATAATCATATGAATAATAATCATATTAATAATAATCATGTTAATAACAACCATATTAATAACAACCATATTAATAACAACCATATTAATAACAATCGAATTAATAACAATCGTATTAATAACATCCATATTAATAACAACCATATTAATAACAGCCATATTAATAATAACAATCGTATTAATAATAACAATCGTGTTAATAATAACAACAATATTAATAGAATGAATTCGAGTAGACATAAAAATAGAAAGGTAGTATATATCGAAACATATGATACATATGATAAGTACATTTTAAATATGTATGATGAAGAAAATGAGACTTATGAAGATGAAATAAATAGAGAAAATGGAGAATCAAGAACACCAAATGAAGGTATAGAATTTAATAGAATAGAAAAACGTGAAGAGAATATATTTATTCCTTTAAAGATTTTATCTAATAAATATGATTTTAATGATTTAGTAGAAGCAACAAATAATTTTTCAGAATATAATAGAATTGCAAAAGGAGGGAATGGAACAGTATATAAAGGTGTTTTAAAGAATTGTATAAATGTAGCTATAAAAGTATTAAAGAAAAATGAAAATAATGGTTTTGAAAATGAAATAATTATTATGAGTAGATATCGACATAATAATATTTTATCTTTATTAGGTTATGCTATGAATAAAAATAATTTTTATTTAATATATGAATATGTTAATCTAGGTGATTTAAGAACATTATTATTTAATCATTATTATTATTATAATTCAAAAAACAAAGAAAATCCAGAATTAAGTTATTATAATATAAGTTGTTATGAAAATTATCTACGTAAAAAAAAAAGTGCTTCTTCTTGTTCTTCTACAAATTACAATACATCAACATTTTATAAACAAAATATTTTCCCCTATTTCAATAATTCAAAATATTCACCATTTCAACAAAACTCATTTGATAATAACACACCTCTATTTTTATCATTTAGTATAAGAATAAATATATTAGTACAAATAATTAATGTCTTATGTTATTTACATACATCTTCTCCTATTGTATATCATAGGGATTTAAAATCAGCAAACATTTTAATAGATGATCAATTTAATGCTAAGCTAGGTGATTTTGGGCTTTCCTTTGTTTATATGAACAACAACAATGTGTTTAACCTGACAGGAGGTACGAAAAAAAAAAAAACAAAATTAAAAATAAATATATATATATATATATATATTATATTACACTTAATTTTCATATATATATATATATATATATTTATATTTATGACAATTATTTTTTCTTTATAGGTACCCCAGGATATGCAGACCCCTATTATATATCTACTCATGAAATTAATGAGCAAACAGAAATTTATTCATTTGGTGCCCTCATATTAGAAATGTTGGTATCTAAATCTCCTGCTATTCATGTAGGAAAGAATTACAATTGTATTTATAGTAAAAATGAGAAATGTCCTATTTTTTATCATAAAAAGAAACATGATAATGATGATAACGTTTTTGATTATTTAGTTAATCATTTAAATATGAGTGATTACAAATCAATATATTCTATTTTAGATTATAGCGTAAATTTCCCTGATTTTTTGGTCGAGAAATTAACAAAATTATCCTTTCTTTGTCTGAACCCTAATATAAAGAATAGACCATCTTCTAAACTAGTAAATTTAATATTATTAGAAATACAAAAGGAATGTGATTTATTCATGAAAAAACAACAAGAAACATTCAAACGTAAATTTAATTGTATAAATATGTATTTGGAAGATATGGAAAGAGGAGAACAGAAACAAAATAAAAAAAAAATATACAATAATAATAATATTGATAGTCATAATAATAGTTACAATTCTAATATTCTTGAGAAAAATGAAAAACACTTTTCAGAATCTAAAGGAAATAATAAAAATAAAAAATTCAAAACTGAAGATTCTAATAAGTTAGAACAAAATTATAATATTTTTCTAAAAAAAATTAAAGAAATAAATTATAATACTCTGAAAAAAAGTTTCTATAATTTTGTTTATCCTATGTTTAAAAATGAAAATATATATAATTTTAGTGAACATATGCATAAAAGAAAAAAAGAATGTCCAGTTGAACATATTAAAGAACATATCAAAAATGCAAAAAAAAATTCATCAACAATAGAAAATAACGAATTAAATATGAATGATATATCTGCACCAAATTATACTAGATTTAAATACAATACGATTAGTAATTTGTGTAATATAAAAGAATGTATATTACACAAAATGCATAAAGACTTTTTTAGTAAAAATTATATTTTAAATTCTTTCTCCTTTAATTTAATGAACTGTTATTTCTTGAAATTTATTTCGAATTATTTAAAATATGTAAACATGCCTAATGGTTCTAATTCCCTTCTAATCAAAGATGATGACGATGACGATGATGAATATGAAGATGATGAATATGAAGATGAGGAAGGAGAATATGAACAAGCACATTTGAGTAAAAAAAAATATATAGAAGATAAATATAAAGAGGAAAAATATAAAGATAATATACATAATGAAGAAAACAAAGCAAATGAAGAAGAAGGAAAACGTAGATCTTCCTTTAAAACACACATTGAAAGATTATTTAAAATTTATCAAGAAGATATTCATAATAGTATGAATAATAAATTGAAGAAGAAAAAAACAATGAAGGAACAAATACACCAGAAGAAAAAAAACAATAACATAAACAATATAAACCATATTGATAATATTAATAATGTTGATAATAATAAAGAAAATATGAATAATAGAAAAAACAAACAAATAAATCTTCAGGAAAATAATATTTATAATAATAACAATAATGCTGATAATAATCACAGTATATATAATAAGAATATTAATAATCATAATAATATTTCTAATAATCCTTTCAAAGGTATAGAGAAAGATTATATTGACAAAAATAATATGATCAATGTAATATCAAAATGTCCTATAAAACATCCAAATATAAATAATATAAATAATATATATGATAATTATGAAAATAATAAAAATGATGTTAGGTATCATGTACCATTTAATAATAATGATTATCTTCTAAATAACCAAAATTTTTTAGAACCTAATCCAGATTATATGAATAATAATAATAATAATAATAATAATAATAATCATTATTATTATAATAATAATCAAATATATATGAACAATTTTTATATGAATAATAAATATAATAATATGAATATGGAACATATGAAAAATTATTATAACAATGCATATAATAATGAATATTATAACCATATTAATTTAAGTAATATACCTTATAATAATATTCAATTAGAAAATGGACATTTTCATAATATAAATATGAATAATCAAAATATGATTCCTTTTCAGAATATAAATAATTCTCTATATGCTTCAAATCAAGTCAAAATAAATAATGAACATATTATTAATGGTGTTCATAATAATATATGTAATAATATGCAGAATGTATCAAAAAATCTATGTAATCCATCTTCTGATATTAACCATGAAAAAAATGAGGTTCAGAATATATTATCTAATTCTAATGAACAGTATTTAAAACGTAACTATAGAGATAATACACCCAAAATAAGTTTTCAATTTAATAAAGAAAAAAATAATGAACAGGACATTAAAGAGGATTGTTTAGATAATAAAGAAAATATATCAAAGAATTTAGAAAATTTGAGAATGTTACATAATGATATACAGAATGAAAAAGATGCAAATCATATTAAAGGAACAGATGAAGATACTTATTGTAATAGTGCTTCTTTATTAAGAGATTATAATGTTTATAAGAAAAATATAAATAATAATGATTTATTATTATCAGATGATAATTTTATGACGAGTCCTTATGATAATATAAATGATACACATATATTATATATTTCTAATTTTGTTAATTTTATAAATTTAGAAAATAATAAAAATATAAATGATTCTAATACATGTGCATGGTTTAATAAGAATGTTTTCGAAGTATTAATTGATGAACATAAATTTTTTTCATCTGTGACATTTTTAGATATTTTATATGAATTTAATGTTTTCAATGTAAAAAGAGATGGTCATGTATTTATAGAAAATGATAATGAATATGTATTACAAGGTAAATGGTGTGATTATGATTCTAATAAAAATAATTCTACTTCAGTTAATTTTGAAGAGAATTTTTGTTTTGAAATAGCTATATCTGAAGATAATGAAAATAATACACATAGTGTTTTTCTATTAAAATCTAATCAATTAAAACATACAGATAATATACAAAATGATAATACAATCACTAAAAAAATTTGGGTTTCAGAATATCTAGGAAGAAGAAATGAATTCCTTGAAAAAATTTTAAAAAGAAATATTTCCAATATATTATATGAATGCATTAGTAGAAAACATTGTTTATTTCTATTAGAAGTACATATGAAAAAAATAAATAAACCTACATCTTATGATAATAAAGTAAAAGGAAATTTCTCTTATTTTTATTTTGAATATAATATAAAAGTTCTATGTAATAGCGAAAATTGCATATTTACAAATAATCATATATTACATAAAAATAATACATATTCATATACATTACCAAATAATATCTTATCTTTACTTGTCTTTTCTGAGGATAAATTAATCAAAGGAAAATATCACACTGAAAATCAAATAAACACAACACAAAAGGTGCATTTTCCTCTTTATCCTTTTTTTGTCAATATTAATTTTTATAATGAAAAGTAATAGGGTTCATAGTCTGAGCCATCCACAGTGGATTAACAAAAATATATATTACACATAATATATATATATATAATACATGAATTGTCCATATATTATACATATTTATATAGTATTTTTTTATGAAATTATGATATAAATTTTTATGTCAAAAAAAATATCATAAGATTAATATATATATATATATATATATATATTATTTATTTTATTTTATTTTATTTTTTTTTTTTGACCGTTAAGGTATATATAAAAATAAGTATATATATATATATATATATATATATATATATATATATATATGTATGTATAAATATTTTTTTTTATCCTTGAACTGTAAAATTAATATAATTTTTTTTTTTTTTTTTTTCTCTTTTTCTTTTTTGCTAAAAAGAATACTAATAAAAAGTTTATTATAAACATTTTCTAAAGTTAAAAAAAAATTATATGAAGAATAAAATAAAAGAAAGAAAACATATATATATTATATATATATATATATATATATATATATTTTAATTTTATATGATGTTTAAATTTCCATGTTTTCGAGATAAAAAATGGATACAGGAAAAAGGAACAAATATGCAATATCCGCACGAATTTTTAAATGTTCATTTTCGTCCTGATTTTTTAAAAAATTATGAACATACCAAAGATTTTGAGAAAAAAATTGAGCATGTTATAAATCAAATAAAAACAGCTTTATTTCGACAAGCTATATATAAAGTATAATAATTAAAGAAAATTAATAATATATAAGCTACTATATGTTATTATGTGTATATGATTCATAAGAATGTTTAATATATATATATGTACAATATATCGTATATTTTTCATTTGAAAAACTGTATAACCTTTTATATTCATAAGGTTATACATATATATATATATATATATATATATTTTATTTTATTTTTTTTTTTTTTGAAAGATACAAAACGTTGAAGTGGTAGCTATGCATGAATGCAAAGATGATCGCGTATTAGAAAAAATACAACAAATAAATGGATATAAAAATATTAAATTAGGTGACAAAAAAGTACTATGTGATGAAATATGGACAGTTAAAAGATGTGATAAGAAATTTTCATATTGGATACGTTATTATGAAGAAGATAAAAATGGCTATTCCTTATCCGTATTACCAACTCAATTAAAAAATATTTATTATTTTTTAAAATATTATTATTTTTAAAAAAATATAGATATAAATAAAAAAGAACAACTTAATATATTTGAACATATATTTATATAAGTGTTATATAATATATGGATTTTTAATTTGATTATAAATCTATATTTTTTTAATTATATATTTTTATTATGTACTATTTATTTCTTCTATTCATATTTTAATTATTATCAAACAATTAAATTATAAAGGAATGCACATATATATATATATATATATATATATAATATGTACTTTTTTTTTTTTTTTTTTTTTTTTTGTATGTTTAAAAAAATACATAATTCTATAATTATGCAATTATATATATATATAAATAAAATAAAATAAAAAATATTTTGAAATATTAAATATATATTTCATTAAAATTTAGGATTTTATAAAAATATATAAGGTGAATAGAAAAAAAAAACAAAGACGAAGGAAAATATAAGGAAATTGAAGTATTCAATTTGATAAAGTTCACATTTAGTATTAATATATATATATATATATATATAATACATAATTATTAATAATAAAAATGTTCATAATAATATTTTTCATTTGAAATAAAAACAAATAAAAAATACTTTAAACAAAAAAAGTTATTTTTTCTGAAATAAATAAATATAAATATTTCAAAATAGCATATATATATAATAAGTACGTATAATAATTTGGTATATTTTTGTATTTCTTTTATTATTACTTTTAAAATACCATATAAATATATTATATAAATATATAATTTGGTATATTTTTGTATTTCTTTTATTATTACTTTTAAAATACCATATAAATATATTATATAAATATTATATATATATATATATATATATATATATATATATATTTTTTTATAGAGAAAATTTTAAAAGTATATAATATAATATATATATTTTTTTTTTCATACATATAGTAATATATTTGTATGCAAAGTATAAAATTTTATTAATATATTATATATATATATAATTATGTTTTCTCTTTATAATAAATCAAAATATATTTTTTTAAATATATGAAAAGAAATATAAAATATAAAATATATAATTACATATATTATTTATTAATATTATTGTATTTTTATTTCTTTATTTTATTAATATAAATTTTTATTTTAAAAAAATATATGAAAAAAATAATATTTAAATAATATAATTTTAAATATTTGTTTGATGGTAAATAGAAAAAGAGAAGCATGTGGCTGCTTTTATAATTTTTTTTTTTTTTTTTTTTAGCATAATAATAAAAAATATATATTTTAATTATTTCATTTTGTTATATAATAATTATATATTTCCATGATAAAGTAAAAAGAAGATGAAAGGTAAAATATTAAAAAATAATTCTAAGTGGGAGAGTGTTATGTCCATATAAAAATAAAAATATATAATACATTATAAATACTATAATAAAAGATATTAATGTAACCATAAGTTAAAATGATACATACAAAATGATTTATATTTTAAATATAATATATATATATATATATATATATATATATATATGTACAATATATTTATTTGTACATACTATTTTTTTTTTTCTCTCTTCCTCCTTCCCCCCCACTCCTTTATTTTTCTTTTATTTGTTCATA
This sequence comes from Plasmodium gaboni, assembly GCF_001602025.1. NCBI lineage: Eukaryota > Apicomplexa > Aconoidasida > Haemosporida > Plasmodiidae > Plasmodium > Plasmodium gaboni. Next base: position 659,960 of record NC_031491.1, on the reverse strand, counting down.
TATATTTTTGTTTTTATATAAATTGTTACAGGTTCATTTTGGAATTTCATCAAGTCTAAAAAAAATGATGACAATGAATCAAAACCAACGGTTGCACACTTGGGTGAAGAAAATAAATTTTATTTTAATAAAGAATTAAATAGATGGGTTATAAAAGGTGAAGAAGACAAAATTGAAAATGAAGAAAAAATATCTGCACCACCAAAAATGAACACATTACAAAATGCCAACCAGGGATATCGTTCGCTAGTTCAGCAAAAGTAGGAAAATCTAAAAAAAAAAATATGAACATTAATATATATAATGGTTAATATGTGCACATATATATATATATATATATATATGTTTATTTATTTATTTATTTATTTGTATATCTCTTTTTTATTTCTTTTAGCAAAATGCGTAGCGCATTTAATATTTATGCCGAAACACCCGGGTTAAAAACTATCAAAAAGAAAAATGTGTTAGTCCAAGGTGGAATCGTTTCTCCTTATATGGAATCATTAAAGAATGAAAAAAGCAGTACTAGTAATAATAATAATAATAATACAAGTAATAACAAAACAGAAGAGTTTGGATCTAATATTTTTATTCCAAGCAGTAATAAAGTTTATGAAAATAAAGTAAGAGATAATAAATATGTAGAAGAAAATGATGAAAATTATATAAATAATGAACAGAAAAAACAAAAAACAAGTACCTTAGAAAATAAAAATTATAATGAAGAAGTTAATGAAAAAAATATGTTGAACTCATCATATGAAAATATATCACCATTAAATAAAAATACAGAAATGGATGTGTTTTTAAAACAACCAAGTTATACTAAAAATGATGACAGTATGTTTGCAAAAGTATATTCTAATGAAAATATTATTGATACATTAAATAAAAATAATAATTTAGATAAAACATTTAATGATAATATTTCTAATGAAAATAATAATTTTGGATATTCTAAAAATGAAGAATCTAAAATTATGACACCTATTCAAAGTAATATGCATATACCAGTAATAAGTAGAAGAGAAACAAAAACAACTAGTTTTGATAATCTACATAAATTTTATGAAATTAAAAAACCTGAGACAAAAGAAATAAAATCTCTTAAGGTCGTATGGAATCCAAATAACAATGTAGACAATCAAACGGATATATACAACAATAATAATAATATTAATAATAATAATAATAATGATAATAATAATAATGTTGAAAATATGTATGAAAAGAAGGATAAAATTATTCAAGATAATATTTATAAAGTTTCTAATTCTACATTTTTAAGCCCTTTTGGAGAATCAAAAAATGAAACATTTCCCCGCAAAAGTATGGTTCATATAAATAGTTTTGAAAATATGAAAAATGTTGAAGAGGATGAAATTTATGACGATTTGAATAAAATAAATGATCCTTCTGAATCAAATGATAGATATGACGAAATGCATAGTTCATTTTTTATACCTGAGGAAATGGAGAATATAAATATGAGCAAAAAGAAGAATATTAACGTTGATAAAAACAATATTAACGATACTTATAATAATATTAATGTTGATAAAAACAATATTAACGATACTTATAATAATATTAATGTTGATAAAAACAATATTAACGATACTTATAATAATATTAATGTTGATAAAAACAATATTAATGATACTTACAATAATATTAATGTTGATAAAAACAATATTAATGATACTTACAATAATATTAATGTTGATAACAACAATATTAATGTTGATAACAACAATATTAATGTTGATGAGTATAATAAAATTCTTGATCATGATAGTCCTAACAGTGATAAAAATAATGACACGGATCTCCCTCATGATAATTATATAAATTATGCTAAAGATTATTTTTCCAATAAAGAAAAAGAGCTTGTTGAACATTTTATATCAATTTTAAAAAAACAATTAAATGAGGATAATAATTTTATTAATAATTTGATGAAGACACAAACAGAAAAAGTGAATTCATTTGTTAATGAAAATAAAAGATCATTAAATATGTTATACAATAAAATTAACGAATTTGATAAATATAAAAATGATGATAATATAGATAATAATGTAACAGAAAAAAATTTAGATAATAATAGAGATATATGTTCAACTGATTTAAAAGAAGAAGATATTTTAAATGAAAAAGGTAAAGAATTAAATAATTTATTATATATTATAAATATAAAGAATAAGAAAATAAAAAGCGAACTTGAATGTTTTATTAATTCATTTAATAATTTAAAAAAGTTAAAAATGAAAAATGAAGAAATTATTAACATATATAAAACGAGAGAAAAGGTATTCATTGATGTTATTAATGAATTAGAAGAAAAATATGAAAAAAAAAATTGTCTATTTAAAAAAAAAGAAAAATATTACAAAGAATTAATTATACAAAAAGATAATAATTTAAATATAGAACAAGTGAATTATGAAAAAAAAGTGCAATATTTAAAAAAACAAGAAAATTTATTAAAACAAGAATTAAAACAAGTACAAATAAAAACAAATGAATATATGATTACGTTTAAAGAAGAACTAGAAAAAAAATATCAAGAAGAAACAAAAGATAAACTTGAAGAAATCAAAACATTAACAGAAAATGATTTTCATTCCAGATTAGAACAATATAAAGAAGAAATAGAAAAAGATAAAAATGATTTTATAAATAATTTAATTATTGAAAAAAATAATGAAATAGAAATATTCAAAAATAATATAGAAAAAATGAAAAATGAAGAAATATCTAAAATTAATGAAGAAAATCAAAAGGTTTGGACACAAAATAAAGAAAAAGATAATTTATTAGAACAACAAAAAAAAGATTTAGAAGATATAAAAGAACAATGGGAAATAGAAAAACAAAAAGAAATTGAAGTCTTAAAAAATGAAATATATTTACAAAATAAAGAAAAAGAAGAATTCATAAAACAAGAATTACAAAATAATTATAATCAACAAATTAATCAATTAAAAGAAGAATTAAATGAACAATTACAAGAAAAATATAAAAGTGAATATGAAATAAAAATTCAAAATGTTCTAAATAGAGAACAAGAAGAAAAGCAACAAAAATGGGATCATGAAAAAAAACAAATTATACAAATGTATGAAGAAAAATTATTATTACAAAAAGATAATATAGAACAAACTTTAAATATTCAAAATCAACAATGGCAAGAAAATATAAAATTACAAAAAGATAAACAAATAGATATACTAAATGAAAAAATTGATAAATTAGATATGGAAACAAAATTATTAAATGAAAAAAAAAATGAACTAGAAATTAATATATCTTTATTAAATGAAGAAAATGTTAATATATTAAATCAAAATCAAAATCTAGAGGATACTTATCAAAAAAGATTAAGTATATTGAGTGATCAAAATTGTAAACTGGAAGAGCAAATGAAAAAAATAAAGGAAGACCACACTAAGGAGGTAACAACTTAAGTGAATATTAATGTATTATGTTTATGTGTTTTATTTGGAACTATGGAATGTATATTATGTATACATATATATATATATGATATATATATATATATATATATGATATATATATATTTATATATTTATTTATTTTTATTATTTTTATGATTTTTTAGTCGGAAGAAATTCAAGAAAAATTTGCAGATCTACTAGAAGAAGAAATCGATCGAATCAGGAAAGAATCCGAATCAAAGGTCGAAAGTTACATAAAACAATATGTAGAGATAAACGAAGAATATATCAAAAAAAAAGAAGAGTATGATCAATTGCTAGAGAAAGCTAATCAAAATAATAAAGAATTAACAAAAAAATATGAAGAAAATATTCAGAAAATTAATGAATATGAAGATATGATTAAAACCCTCGAAAATAAAACCGAAGAAATGGTGCAAACAAAAATAGAAGAATTAACAATAGAATATGAAAAAAAAAAAAAAGATTTTATAGATAATGAAAAACAAGTTTTATTAAATAATTATGAAGAATTGTTAGAAGAAAATAAACGTATGAAAGAAGAATTAGGAATTCAAGCAAATATAACTATGAAAGAAAATGAAGAGACAATTTTAGAAATAACAAAAAATTATGAAATGAAAGTTAAAGAAATTGAAAAAGATTATGAAGATTTATTGAATCAATATAATAATATAAAATATGAAAATAAAGAAATATTAGAAAAATGGAATATAGAAAAAGAAACAAAAGAAAAAGAATTAAAACATTTAAATAATATTAATACACAGTTAAGTTCAGAAAATAATGAATTCTATCTAAATTATAAAAAACTGGAAGAAAAAAATTTAAAATTACAAAATACATATGACGAATTAATAGAAAAAAATATCGTTCTAGAAAATGAAGAACTTAAACAATTAAGAGATAAATTAAAACATGTTGAAAATATTAATAAAAATTTAATGGATGTTACTGAAAAAGAAAGATTACTTAATTTGAAAAATGTTAATATTATTAAATCTTTACAACAACAAATTAATGAACAAACCAAATTATATAAAGAATATACAGACGAATTAAATAATGAAATCAAAACGTTAAAACAATCAAAACAAAATCATACAGATAATACAAGTAATAATAATAATAATTATTATAATGATAATAATAACATTCAACTTATAGAAGAAAATAAAAAACTCAAGTTACAAAATGAAGTTATATCAACCAAAAATGATACAATTTCAACAGTTTTAGACAACTTAACTAAAAGATTAAGTTTTATAGAATCCAAAATTAAAGAAAAAGATTTTGGACTCGATATTATTAAACAAGCGGATCATTTACAATTACAAGATTTTAAATGATCTTCAGTTTACAAAAAAAATTAATTAACGAAAAATATAAAAATATATCACATATATATAATGGTTAAGTAAAAATATATATACATGAAAATATAAAAAAGAAGACACAATCTATATATTTATATGTTAAAATATATTTATGTGTGTGTAAACTTCATTTTTATATTCTCAACAAAATTTTTATTTTTTAAGAATAAATTATTATATATATATATATATATATATGTATATGTATATATTTATGTGTTAGTGTTAATGTTAATGTTAATGTTTGTTTTATTTTTTATTTTTTCCATTTTTTTTCTTTTAATAATTTTTTAATGTAATCTCTCCTCTTTCAATTTCGTGCCTTTCAATATCCTATAAAAAAAAATATATATATATATATATATATATATATATTTATTTATTTATTTGCTTATTTATTAAAAATTGTACTTGGTCCAAATTTTGAGATCTTTTCGAACGCCTGAAAAAGCAGGAAAAGTGAGAAAAAAAAAAAAAATTTTTTAAATTTTTAAAATAAATAAAATATATATAATGTATAGAGGAATATAAAAATATAAATGTAATTGTCTTTTGATAGGTATATTTCATTATTTGTATACTTTTTATCTATAATAATCCAATCAAAAAAAGTTCTTATTTTATTCCTTCCTTCTGCTTCGGACTGCAAGGTATAATGGTTAAAAAAAATGTGAGGTGTAAAAAGGATATGGATTTAAATATAAATATATATATATAATTAATATTTTAAGGTCCATATAAAATTATATTTTTATTATTATATAATTTTTACGTGGTGAGATCTATTAAGGATATACTCATAGGTTGTCATTTTTTTTGATATCAAAAAAATGTGTAACCCAAAAAGTTGTATAACTAAAACAAAAACAACCCCATTTAATATAAAAAGAGAACTTAATAAGATATAAAAGGATATATCGTTATACGATCCATAGAACTAAAAAAAAAAATAATAAATAAATAAAAAACATAAATATACATATGTACATACATATATATATACATATATGCAATTATATTCTTGTTTATTTCTTTGTTTTACATATTTCCATCTATTTTTTATGAGGTCATGTTTTAGAGATATAATAAAATATACTATGCAGAATACAAAAACAAAACAATTGAAAAGGGTTAAGGTAGATAACAAGCCTACAAAATATCTAAGAGGAAATATATATATATATATATATATATATATGAATATATGAATATATTAATATATTAATACATGTACATATTTTATTTGATATGCAAATCTACTAATGAATTAGAATTCTCTTTTATTGGATAATAAAAATAAAAATTTATTATCATTCTATGCTACATGCATAAATATTTGTATATAAACATATATTTATTTAATTTAATTTTTTCCTTACTTGTAATTTTTTTTGCCGATACAATTGTTGACCCACATACAGTGATGATCAAAAACAGACACACATTTATTACAGACCTTACAGTGCTTACTTTCTGGCTGAACAAAGCCACAGATATCACACTGATATAAGTCTTTAATTTCTTCTTCATTAATCATATCATTTAAATATTTGAATGATAAAGGATCTACGGGATTTGTTTTTGTAACTACATATGTTAATATAAAAATTATTATTATTAAGGTACCAAAAAATATATAAAAAAGGGAAAATAATATGTGATCTGTATTAAAAGCTGTCATAAGAAATATTAATGTTATTATCAAGATAAATATAAAAAAGGACATTATTTGAAATATTTGTAAAGGTAATGTAAACCCATTTTTTCGAACAAATTCTTCAGCTTCTTTTGATCGTGTATCATCTCTAAATGCACAAATGTGATTATTCATATTACACAAAAAAAAAATAAAAAATAAAAAAATAAAAAAAATAAAAATGAAATATAATAAATAAATAATATATATATATATATGTGATATATACTCTTGTAATTGAAATGTAAATGTTTTTAATTATAAATTAATTATTAATATTAAGGAGAAATAAGATAAAATAAAAAAAAAATTATATTAAATATACAAATATATATATATGTATACTTTTTATAAGTTATGGAAAATTTGGCATTATATTATAAGAATATTTATATTATGTCATATTAACATATATACTTTTGTTAACTTCGTTTATATGTATATATACAAATATAAACTAAGTTATAAATATGTTGTGATGAATTATTATATCATAAATAAAACAATGTCTATTTATATATATATATATATATATATTTTTTTTTTTTTTTCTTTTTTTTTCTCATTTATTTCTTGCTCTTATATTTTTTTTTAAAACGGACGGAATATAAACACATAACCACAAGGCAAAACTTTATAAATTTTATACATTCATTAAACAGAGGGGGGAAATAATAAATAAATAAATATTACATATATATAATATAACAGCACATGAAAATAAATATATTCATAATATAATTATACACTAAGATATATAAATATATTGTAAATTATACATAAAATTTTCTTTTTAATGCTAAGGGTAAAAATTTAATTATAATATAACATTTCATCAAATGTGAAAATATTTATAATAAATAATATGTTTGATAAGTTCCAAAAATATAAAAATTCCAAAAAAAAAAAAAGAAAAAAATCCTTTTTCGCTTTTTAAAAATACAGGTACTTTTATATTATATATTTTTTGTTTGTATATATATATAAATATAATATATATATATACATACATTTATGAGTATATTTTTTTTTTTTTTTTTTTTTTTATATAAAAAATAAAAAATGAAGTACAGTTTAAGATATACACACATAATTAAAAAAACGAAAAAGAAATATTAAATAAAAAATGTAATTCCCAATGATTTTGTTGATTTTAACATTCGAGAAAAATGAATATAATGACGCACCTTTAAAATTGTTAATTTTATTCATGTATATAATATTTATTATATATATATATATATATATATATATTTATTTATTTATTTATTTATTTATATTAGGTTACATTTTTTTTTACGTATTTATTCATTTATGATCCGAAAGAATATGTAGTAAAACATACCTATCTTTTATAATACCACATATATATGAATAATTGATATATATTTTTTCTCTTTGATGTATTATTAAATAAAAGAAAAATGCTTTATAATTTTTATTATGATCTTTATAATGTATTTTTAATAAAAATGTTAATATTAATAAGAAATGGTTAAAAAGATACTTTTAATAAATAGGGTGTGTGGGGAAAAAAAGACGAATAAATATAAATAAGAAAAGCAAAATATATTTATATAAATATATATACACAAATATACGAACACATACATATATAAATACACATATATATATAAATACACATATATATACAAATACACATATATATACAAATACACATATATATATTAATAAACATATATATAAATATATTAATAGAATTACTGTAAATTATTTTGAGATGTATAGTTCATCATAATATTTTCTAGTTCGTCTAAATATTTTTCCATATTGTCAACTTTATTTAATAGATTATCTGATAAGCTCTGCATTTTGGTTTTTAATTCGTTCAGCATATTTTCTACATAAATTTCTAGTTCTTCTCCTGCTTTAGGTTCAACTTTTATATTTATATTATTATTATTATTATTATTGTTGTTATTATTATTTAATAATGATATGTTATTTTGTTTTGTACAATTCAAGGACATAGAGGAATTATTAAATGAAGTACAAAAATTATTCAACTTGTCACTCCTAATATTATTTTCATTACTCTTTAACATTTCGTTAAAATTCATACTTTCATTTTTCTTGTTTAACATCTTTTTTATTGAATTTATTTAATGTTATTGGTTTGGCTGGCGTAAAAGCTCGATATAAAGATAAAAAACTGAAACAAACAGAAATCAATCCAAAAAATTTTCGATCTCCACTTTTCTTTGGAGCTTGCAAAAATTTTAAAAAAGAATATACGGACACACTTCCAAATACTATTGTTCCTGTTACTCTACAAAATATACAATCTTCTAAATTTTTTTTTGATGATATATGCATATTAAGCTATTAATAGGCAGTTACTATAATATATATATATACATACATTTATGTAGAATAATAAAACATAGGAAACTTCAAAATGGAATAAAAAATAAAATAATATATATAAATAAATAAATATTATTTGAAATATATTAATGGTATATGTAAGACAATATTATATAAATGAAAATATTTTTATAAGCGTAATATGTTTATTTAAAAATGTTTAATTAATCTAATTAAGTATGTATTATATATATACATCATATAATATATTAATTTATTAGTATATCATATTTATTAATATTATTTTACACTTTTATCATTTCATAACATTAATATAAGAGTTTATATATATATATAAATATATATAAATACTTCATAATTATATTATATATATATATATTTAAAATAATGATTTAAAAAAAAAAAAAAAAAAAAAAAAAAAATTTACTTACAAATTGAATAAATTAAACATTACAAAAACAAAAATTAAATGAAAAAAATTAAAAAAACAAAACAACAAAAAAATTCATATATATTATATATATATATATAAATTTTTTATTTAAAACAAATTGAAAA
>NC_031491.1:632819-650199 GCF_001602025.1 Plasmodium gaboni | reverse complement strand
AAAAAAAAAAAAAAAAAAAGAAAGAAAGAAAGAAAGAAAGAAAGAAAGAAAGAAAAAAAAAAAGATAAATAAAATATTATACTCATAAATTCACGCATATAAATAAAATTTGTTTAATTCATTGAATCAGTATATATATATATATATATATATATACTAAATATTAGTAAGAATAAAATTAATATATATATGTACACATTTAATGTAATACTGTATATGTACCCTTTTTACTCATTCATTATAATATTCAAAAATATATATATGTAAATAATATAATATAAAAATTTATGAACGTTTATTTATATTTTATAAGGTTTATATTTACCACACTTTATTCTTTATAATTAAAAATATGTATATACACAGATGTATATTTTTTAATAGTAGTTTAAATTATATATAATATTAGAAGTTTTAATAGTTCATAAAAAATAAGGCATTAAATAATAATATACCTTAATACATAAATATACGAATAAGGTTTATATATATATATATATATATATATATATGTTATATTATAAATATTCGTCCTATAATTATTTTACCATTTCCGAAAATATACATTTTGTATTTATATATTTATATTTTTCTTAAATTTTTCATTTACCTTTTCAATTTGTTTTAAATAAAAAATTTATATATATATATATATAATATATATGAATTTTTTTGTTGTTTTGTTTTTTTAATTTTTTTCATTTAATTTTTGTTTTTGTAATGTTTAATTTATTCAATTTGTAAGTAAATTTTTTTGTTGTTGTTTTTTTTTTTTTTGTACATTTATATTATTGTCTACAATAACATATTAATAATATTAATTCATAAAAAGAGATAACAACAGTTTGTTTTGTTTAATTAAAATATGTGAATAAATGATATATCAATATTTAACAATAAAAGGGAAATTAAAAAAATAAAAAATAAAAAAAAATTATATATACATATAAATATATATATATATATATATATATTTATTTATTTATATATATATTTGTTTAAGTTTGTATATGTACCGACCTTGTGATAGGTATAAAACTTACTTCTTTGAAAATTAAAAAAGAAGAGAAGATGTGGATTGAAAAGGATATGAAAAATAGCACACACGGAGGGTGTTTAAGTAAACAAGTAAATAATGATATTGAAACATTAAAGAAAAATAATACATTTATATATAATAATAGTAGACTTATAAATGTTCATTCACAATTAAAAAATAAAAATGAAAATAAAATTAAAAAGTATGATGCAAATGAAGAATGTATCGAAGGTGTAGAAAATAAAGAAAAGGAGATGAATGGTATTTGTACTTCTTCCTCAATAATTATTCCAAAAAAATTGGGAAAAAATATATCAGAAAGATGTTTTAAGGATATGAAAAATATACATACTACGAATAAAATTAATCATTTAAATAATAATAAGAATGATAAACAGAAACAATATGCAGAAGGTATGATATTAGAAAGGAATAATAACAGAAATAATATAAATATTGTTCATCATAATAAAATGAATGGCAATAGGTATATAAAGGGAGAAGAAGATTTCTTAAGTAATACATTTAAAAATAATTATCCAAAAAAAAGAAAAGAGGCAAATAGTTCAAATATTAGTACTAATAAAATAATAATGGAAGAATCCAAAAAAAAACAAAAAAGTGTACATAAAAATAATAAAAACAATGAATATGATACAAATGAAATATGTCTAAGGAACAATAATTTTCTACAAAAAACACGAAATGTTCCTATTAATAAAAATATAAGAGATATAAAAGAAAATCGAGACAAATTAAAAAGTTATGGTAATACCCAATATCTAAATAATACTTCTACAAATTATAATGATAGTATCCTGAATAATAAAACAACCTTATATCATGAATATAATGATATAAAAAAAAACGATACACAATGTGAAGAATGGTTTGATAGTGCAAATAATGATATGAAATTAAATAAAAGAAATTATAATTCCTTTGATTATGAACAAAATGGAAAAGACGAAAAACATAATGAAATAATAAAAATAAAGAATGATGAAAGAAAACAAAATCACAATAAAGTCAATATATCAAATAATAATAAAAGTAGTAGTAGTAGTAGTAGTAGTAATAATAATAATAGTTCAAATAAAAAGAATTATCTTTTAAAGATGAAAACATTTATACAGAATGATATTCCTCATATTATAAAAAAATCCGTAGATATTCATTTATCTACTAATATTGATACAAAAATCCAAGCTGCTATTGAAAAGAATATAATGGATTTTATAGAAAATAATTTATTTTCTATTATTGAAAAAAATGTAAATGATTTTAATAGTCATTATATATATGATAAAATAAATGATTGTATAAATAATGAAATTAAAAAAAATATCGATTTAGTATATACAAATGTGAAAGATAATGTAAATAAAAATATAAACGATGAAATAACAAAAAATGTAGACAATTTAAATAATAGTTTAAATAAAAATATTACTAAAGAAATTGAATATAATATGGAAAAAATATATATTAAAGTAAATGAAAATGTAGATGATAAATTGAATAATGAAATGTTAGAAAATATTACAAATGTTCAAGAAAATATATTAAAAAGTATAAATGAGGAATTAAAAAGAAAGATGGAATTAGTTAGTGATAATATAAATAATAGAATTAATGAAAATATGAAAAATGAATTGATAAAAAATATAAATCTTCTAAATAATAAAATTAATGATAATATAAATAAAGAAATGAAAAAAAACATACATATACTTAGTAGAAATATTGATGTAAATATAAATGACCAAATAGAAAAAACTACACACATTTTATTAAAAAAAACTAGTGAAAATTTAAATGATGAAATGAAAAATAACATACATATTTTAGAAAAAAATATTGATCTAAATTTTAATGAATATATGGATAAAAATTTAAATAAAATATACCATCAAACAAAAAATATTATCTTATTTGATGATGATATAAAAAAAAATATATCACATTTAACACAAGAAAATATAAAACAAAATATAACAACACATATGGAACAAAATTTAAATGAAGTTATTACATACCTTCATGAACATTTATTAAATAAGGAAAAAAATTTAACAGATCAAAATTTAAAAGAATATGTTGAAGAAGTAATGTCAATATCAAACCAAAAGATAATTACAAATTTAAATGAACAAATCGAAAAAATATTACATAAAATGTATGAACATATGGATAAAAAAAAAGAAACTCATTTTATAGATATTGTTCAGAATATACAAACTAATATGAATCTTAATACTGATCAAAATATACAAAAATATATGAACATATTATATGAAAATCAAAAAGAAAATATTTATGATTATATTACACATATATGTAAACAAATCCATTCTTCCCATTTTTATGAACCAATAAAGGAAGAAATAGTACAAATTAATGAAAACAAATTCGATTTGTTCATAAAAAAAATGGACGAACTATATCATATTTTTATGGAAAAGACTAATGTATATATATCAGACATTATAGAAAACGAAATCAAAATGATTAAAGAAAGAAAAAGTGTACAAAAAGAAAATATTCTTTTACAAAATACACAAGATTTACAAACTACAAGAAATTCTGAACATGTTCATAATATGGATGTCATACAAAATATAAAAGACATGATAGAATTAAAATATGAACATATTACACAAAATATGAAACAAATAAAAGAACAAATGGAAACAAATAATAATAAAAGTTCATATAATAAAATATCTACTTGTTTTTCTACATTTCAAAAACAAATTAATGATGCTATAGAAAAAAATACACAAACATTATTAAATATTAACGAATCAGCTATTAAATATATGGATCATACCCATTTAAAATTAAATACAAATATTCATAATAAAATTGAAGATATATATAAAAAAAATATAATATCTGATAATAATATAATAAAAAATGTTAATGATATTTCATATAAATTGATAGACAATATTAACCATAAACATGAAGAATATATAAAACATATGAATCATATATCAAAAAATTTAATAGAAATACAACAACTTCCAAAAATAATTAATCAAAATATTTCATCTATTATTCAAAAAAAAATTATGAAACGATCAAATCATATATTTGTATATTTTAAAAGGTTCTTAAAAAATAGAGATCAAAAAATGAACTTTATCATAAATAAAATTTATAAAAAATTAACATATAAACAAATATATATGGAAGAAAAAAAAAGAAATCGAGACAAATTAAAAAATCGTATCAAGTATAAGGTTATGGAAAATATCAAAAAAGAAAAAGCTAAAAAAAATCATATAAACTATATAAAGGAAATTATTCAAAAAAGTTCAAAATGTACAAAAGGTACAAAATGTACAAAAGGTATAAATTGTACAAAAGGTATAAATTGTACAAAAGGTATAAATTGTACAAAAGGTACAAAAAGTCCAATACCTTTTATTAATAAAGAAAATGTTAAATTATATCAAAAACGAATAAGAAAAAGAAAAATATTAGGAAAAAGAACATGTACCATTCATCAAAATTTAAATAGAAATAAAGAGAGCCCCCAAAAAATAAACAATAAAAATTATGTAAATAATTTTCTTATGGTAGATCATAATTTACACCTATTCAAATATTATGATCAACAAAAAAATTATTATACGTCTCAAAAAAGGAAACCCCTATATGTCGTCAATTATTTGAAAAATGAAAATAATGAATTGATAGAAGTTTCTGAATATTTAAAAAAAACAAACATCAAAAAAATTATAAAATGAGAAAAAATAAAGACATTATAATTTTATGATATTTATAATTATGTTGGGAAAAAAAAAAAAAAAAAAAAAAAAAAAAATTATTTTCCATACATAAACATTTTTTATTATCTACTTTTTATTTTTAAAAATGTTTACCATAATGATTTGATATAATACACTAAATATTTGGATTATACACAAGTTAATTATTTTTTTGTATATATATATATATATATGTTTATATTTATATGTAATTATTTCTAATTTTTTTTTGTTGTGAACCTGTGTTTATTACCTTTGTAGATGATACAGTATATCTTATTAAATAAATATTTTTAATTTTTTTTTTTTCTTTATTTTTGTTACGTTGAATAAATTAATATACTTGAATGTGTTTTCCCCTATATATTATATGTATATTTTTCCCTCAAATTGTATATGAGAAAAGCATATGCATTACTTTTATAAATTTTTGAAAAAAAGACAAACACTTTGAAAATACCATATAACATATAAAAAATAAATAAATAAATATAAATAAATAAATATAAATATAAATAAATATATATATAAATAAATATATAATATATATATATATATATATATATATATATATATATATATATATATATATATAATGATTATTATATAGACAAAATATAGATATAGCAAAAAAGTCCTATTTTTATTCCATTATTTTTTTTTATTTATTTTTTTATATTTTTTTTTATTTTTGGTAAATTTCTCGATTTTAAAAAGGAAAATATAACCCTAAATTAAAATTAAAAAAAAAATAAATATAAATAAATATAATATATATATATATATATATTTTATTTTTTCTTTCATTTTATGTTCCTTTTATATTATTTAATTTTTCCTTGCCTATGATCCTCACATAGTATGAAATATTTATGAATAAAAAAAAAGAATTATATTTGTTATTCTTTTAATAATCATTAAAACGTGCGATATTTACTTTCAAAAAAAGTATATAATATTACATTGATATGTATACAATAAAAACATTTATTTAAAAATGAATAAATTTTTCCAAATATTAGAATATTTTAAAATTGAATTGTCTATTAATTTTAGTATAACGTTTATATTTATAAATGTATTAATAGTTTTCTTCTCTACATTTTTATATAGGTAAGTATATATATATATATATATATATATATATGTATATATATATATTTGTACATTTATATATATATATATATATATTTTTTTTTTTCTTCTTAGAAATATTAAAAAGGTTAATGATCAAGATTCGTACAAAACTTCATACGAAAGAAAAGAGAAAGATTCAACTTTTGATGAGGAAGAAAATTTTGATATTCTCAATATATTCTCAAGCGATCCAAAATGTGTAGAAAATATTTACGAATTAGAAAATGATATATATAACAAGAGTGAAGAAAGTAGTATCTGCAGTAATAATAACAAAGACCTTGATGAAAAGACTTATAAAATAAATAAAAAAAAAGTTACAATATATTTAAAACTAAATGAAGGTTTAGAAAATATTAAACAAGAATTACATATTATAGATAGAGAACTAAAAAACATTTTAGAGAAAGAAGAAAATCAACAACTTATAAATGGAGAAGAAAATATAATAATTGAAAAAACAAAGAATGAAGAATATGATGATATTACCAACAAATCTGATAGAAAAAATACGTTAGATAGTAAACTTAAAAAATGTCAACTATATATAGAAGAAGATAAAAAATTATTAGAAAATCATCATAATAATGATAATAACCAGGAGCATAATCATATTTGTGAAAGTGAAAAAATGGAGTACAATAATTATAATAGTAAACATAAGAATCATAATCATATTTTTAATTACAACTATGAAGATACGTCATTACAAAAAAATAAAAATATCCATCAAACAAGTGAAATAATAAAAAATGATACATTATATAATAATTTGGATAGTTTAAAAAATAATCAACCTATAGAAGAAAAAATAAAAAATTTTAATTATAATGAAACCAACATTTATGAAGAAAATAAAAATTTTAAAGATAATATTGTTAACTCAAAAAATGCAGAAAATTTTATATTGAAAACTAACGAACAAAATAATAATATCATTAATGTTAATCAAAAACAAAGTTTAGGTCATATAAAGGAATCATTTAAAATGTATACAAAAAAAAATGATACGAATGAAAAGGATGAACAAGATGAAAAGGATGAACAGGATGAAAAGGATGAAAAGAATGAAAAAAATGATACGAATGAAAAAAATGATACGCGTGAAAAAAATGATACGCGTGAAAAAAATGATACGAATGAAAAAAATCAAAAAAATGATACGAATGAACAATTTATTATCCCTAAAAAAACTAATGAACTATCTAATGATTCCATAAATATTAATATATCCAATAATCAGAATCAAAAACTATCAAATGATTTCGTAGAAGATGTTAAAATAATTTTACCTCATTCTAATAAAAGTTTAGACAACTCTATAACTTCTATTAAAAATATAGACGATGCTTCCAATATTATGAAACAAGAGTTACAATATAGTGATTATGAAAATATGCACACAAATAAAAGTATTGAAAATAAAAAAGAAAATTTTATATGTGACACTACATCTAATACAAATATAACAAAGAATTCTATAGACATACCTAATCTAATGGATAGAAAAAAAAGTGAATATGATCAGGAGGTGGATAATATAAGTAAAAAAAAAAAAAGTTACATTAATCATAATACGCAAAAGGAAAATACAAAGGAAGATGTTTCTAACAATATGGATTATATAGACAAGCGTAAGAGCGACTCTGATGACATAGAAAATGAGAATAAAATAGAAAGCTCTACAAATATTTTAGCTTTGTTAGATAAAAGAGAAACTGTTATTAAAATATATGATATTAACAAAGCTAATAAACATACTAATGGTATTAAATGTGAGGATAAAATGAAAAGTACTTCTATTCATATGGAAGATATAAACAATAATAAAAATTATATTAATAATAAAGAATATAATAGTAAAGGGGAAAACAGTCACAATATTTTAGGTGATGATAAAAGAGAAAGTACTTTTAAAATATATGATATACAAAAAAGTGAGTATCATTCGAATGATTTACAATATGAGAATAAAAGGGAAAAAAATTCTATCAATATAGATAACATGAATAAAAGTGATGTAGACATTAATTATATAAATATGGAGGATAAAAAGGAAAGAACGTCTATCAATATAGACAACATGCACAAAAATGATGTAGACATTAATTATATAAATGTTGAGAAAACAAAGGAAAGGACATCTATCAATATAGACAACATGCACAAAAATGATGTTGATATTAAGAATTATATAAATATGGAGGATACAAAAGAAAGAACTTCTATTCATCTAGACAATATGAATACAAATGATGTTGATATTAAGAATTATATAAATGTTGAGAAAACAAAGGAAAGAACTTCTGTCAATATAGACAACATGAATAAAAGTGATATTGATACTAATTATATAAATATGGAAGATACAAAAGAAAGAACTTCTGTCAATATAGACAACATGAACAAAAATGATATTGATACTAATTATATAAATATTGAAAAAACAAAGGAAAGATATTCCCATATTTTAAACACTAATAAAAGAGAAAGTATTATTAAAATTAATGATATCAAAAAAGCTAAGAGCGATTCTAATGATATAAAAAACAATGATAATATAAAAGAGATGTATTCTAACATTTTTGAGATTAATGAGATCGAAAGAAAATCTAATAAAATAGAAAATATAGAAAAAATTAAGATTCTTACTAATAATATTGAATATGATAATAAAAGGGAAAGTACTTGTATTGATATAGACAATATTAAAAAAACTAAGATCTATTCTAATGATATAAAAAACAATGATAATAAAAAGGAGATGTATTCTAATATTTTTGAGATTAATGAAATAGAAAGAACATCTAATAAATTGGACAATGTGAAAGAAAATAAAAGTGATAGTAATGATATAGAGAATTGTAATAAAATAGAAAGGCATTCTAACATTTTAGATATTAATCCAACCGAATTTGATCCCATAAAAATAAATGATATTAATAAGAAAGGAGGAAAATATTATGACAATATAGAAAATGAAGACAAAAGAGAAATGTATACTAATAATGACGAAGATATAGATAAACGAGAAAGTAATACTAACCATATTTATATAAATAAAAAGGAAAGTTATTTCAAAAATGTAAATGATGTTAGTAAAAAGGAAAATCATCTTAACAACGTTGAAGATACGAAAAAAGAGGAGAGTTATACTAAAAATATAGAAAGTGAGGACAAGGAAGAATATCAATCAAACGAAGAAGGATATATAAATAAAATGGAAGTGGATTATAATGATATAGAAAATATTAGTAAGAGAAAATATGATTATAAACAAAGGGAATATTTAAATAAAGGAGAAAAATACATTAACAATATAGATAATGTTGGTGTAAAGGAGAATTATTATAATAAGAAAGAAAAAGAGAGTATTGAAATAAGTAATTTAAATAAACGAGAAAGTTACTCTAGTAATATAGACAATTCTAGAATACGAGAAAATCAATATAACATAGTAGAAACTGAGAATAAAAGAAAAAGCGACAATATTGAAATAAATAATTTGAATAAAGAAGAAATTTGTATTAACAGTATAAAAAATGTTAGTAAAAGAAATAGTTCTTATAACAAGAAGGAAAGTTATAGTAAAAGAGAAAGAGACAAAGTATATGATGAGAATAAAAGGAAAAATAGTGCATATCAAATGAATGATATATTATATAATATAAGAGATAAAAAAAAAGAGACAATTGACATAGACACTATTCATGATATGAATAAAAGGAAAAGTTATATAGATAATATACATATTACAAATAAAAAATATAGTGATATGAGTAATGCAGAAGATATTATAAAAGAAAAAAAATATGAAGACTATAATATAAGCGTTATGTTTAATATGCATAATAAGAAAGATCAAAGAAAGGACAGTTATATTAATACATATAATGATAATAATATGAGACGAAGTATTATTAATAAGATTAATGATGTGAACATTATGAATAATATAAAAAATGAAATCAAAAATGTTGATAATAATAACAATATGGATAAAATAAATGTGGATAAAATAAATAGGGATAAAATAAATATGGATAAAATAAATATGGATAAAATAAATATGGATAAAATAAATATGGATAAAATAAATATGGATAAAATAAATATGGATAAAATAAATGTGGATAAAATAAATAGGGATATAAGCTATATGGATAATGAATATATGACAGATAATATAATTAAAAAAAATGATAAATATAAATATAAATATAATAATAATAGTGATGATGTTGAATGTGTAAATGAAAGAAAAGGTACATCTCTTATTAACGAACATTATTCGTATAAAAAAAAAAGTGATATATATAAAATAAAGGATATAAATAAAGATGAGAATGATATATTATATAATGTATATAATAATAATGAAAAAAAAAAAAAAAAAAGTACTTTATATGGAAAGCCTGAAATTCTTACCCAAGGTGGAAATGATAATCTTAATAATATGAGTGAACATATAAGTAGTTTAAATAAAGTGTATCGTATTAATAATAAAAAAAGTAATAATAATTATAAAGGACAAGATTATACATATATAGTAAATGAAAAAAATGGAAGAAATAGTTCTATGCATAATAATATAAATAAAAAAGAGTGTGATTTTATTAATGATAAAGAAAGTATAAATAAACGAATAAGTGAAATATATGACTTACGTCAAATAAATAAGAGTGAAAGTAATATAGATAACATGGAACATATAAAAAATATAGAAAATATAAATGACATGGAACATACATATAACATAGAAAATATAAAAAATATAGAAAATATAGATAACATGGAACATACAAATAACATGGAAAATATAAAAAATATAGAAAATATAAATAACATGGAACATACAAATAACATAGAAAATATAAAAAATATAGAAAATATAAATGACATGGAACATACATATAACATAGAAAATATAAATAACACAAGTAGCTTAATGGCAAATTCTGATAATATAAATGAAAACATAAAAAAACAAAGTGATGTTTATAAAAATGAATGTGATGATGATCATATGTGTGATGTAAATAAAATTAAAGGTGCAGATAAACAAATGAGTGACCCACATAAAATTAAATATGATGATAACGAAAAAAATAATGAGAATAAAAGGAAGAGTGGTATAAATAAAGTTTTTGATATTATTAAAAGAACAATGGATTCTTATAATATTTATAATTTGAGCAAATGTAAAATTGATGAAGACAATATATATATGTTGAATGAGAAAAAAAAGAACAATATTCATAATATGAATAAAAGGAAAAGTGAAAATATATATAATTTAAATGAAAGAGAAAAGGATGATATGAATAGAAGAATGACTGAAAATACATATAATTTGAATAAAGATAAAAATTTAAATGTACATAATATTAAAAATATACAACCATACAATATAAATAATAATATATATGAAACAACCATTGATACAATCGATAATTTAAATGAAACAGGAAAAAAAAATATGAATGAAATGAATATAAAAGTAAGTGATAAGCATAAAGATTATAAAATATGTGATAAAGAGAATAAAGATAATATAAGTATGATAATGAAAGGTACAAGGAATATATCTAATATAAGTGATAATATTGGAATTGTCATTAATAAGGAAGAAACAAATGTAGATAAAATGAATAGAAAAATAACATATACAAATAATTTATATAATATAAATGAAAGAAAATCTGAATATACTATTAATATAAATGAACAAGAAGAAAAGAGTGATTTTATAAATAATAACAATATAAGAATGGATAATGAATATAAAGTATATAATTCTAACGAAAGAAATAATTATATAGATAAAGAAAATAAAAAAAATGACATTAAGTATAATGATTTTAAAAAGGTTGACATAAGAAAAAATGTAGAAAATATGAATAATATGAAAAATATAGAAAATATGGATAATATGAAAAATATAGAAAATATGAATAATATGGATAATATAGAAAATATGGATAATATAAATAATGATAATAAAATTTATGATGTTAATATGATTCATAATAAAAATGATGATAATACATATAATGTACTATATGAAAAAGACAATATAAAAGAAAATAAAAATATATGCAATGATAAATTAGATAATTCAAATAATGAAAAAACTAAATATATGAAAACGTTAAGAGAATATTTTGTTAAGAGTGAAGAAGAAATAGAAGATCAAAAAAAAAAAAATATGAATGATATGTATACAAAAATAGAAGAAGAAAAAATAAAAAACTATGAACATTGGAAATCATATGATTTCAAAAACCTTAAGGAAAAATATAAATTTCAAATGAATATGAAAGATAGTGAAATGAATCAATTACAAAATAATTTAATAGATGAATTTAAAGAATTAAATGAAGTATCCAAATTAAAAAATAACATAAAAGGAAAAATGTATAATTCTAATATAGGAGAAGAAATGTTGGAAGGAAATAAGGAAAGAGAATATGAAAATTATGTAGGTGAATATTTTGATAGGAATGATATGAATTTAAAAGAGCGCATATTTGAATACGCCAAGCACAAGACAAGCATAGATATATTAAAGGTAAAATAAGAATGTTAAACAAAAATAAAAATAAATAAATAAATAAATAAATATATATATATATATATATATTATTATTTTAATTTCTTTTTAGCATCCCAATGATATAAAAAGAAACTCGAACGACCTGAAAAAGTGGAAAGTCAGCATCCCATAAGAACATTAAAAAAAAAAAAATATACATAAGTATATATATATATATATATATATAAATATATATATGTATGTATAATATTTATTAAATCTTTTTTTTTGTATAGTCTCAGGTCATAACTAAGAAATACGCAGATGACTGGCTCTCATCAGACGTCTTGTTATCTTGTTTTTTAAATTTTATAAAATTAAAAAAATATGTTAATATAACAGAATTATCAGTGAAATTTCAAACTACCACAGACGTAAAAAAAAAAAAAAAAAAAAAAAAAAAAAAATAAATATGAACGATCAGATAATCATTTATTTATTAATATTTTTTATTATTTCAACATATTATATATACAATTTGCTCATATTTGTAGTATCATTGCATCCTATTTTTTCTATAAATTTTTTTTATAATATCATGATAATGAATTTGTTTATATATATTCTATAAATGTATATATTTTTATATATACCTATTTATGAATAGGATATCAGGGAAAAGCTGGAGGAACTTGAAGAACAAGATATGATAAATGGGGTGTTAGATGAAAAAGGAAATTATATTTATTTATCACAAGAAGAAATTAATAAATTATGTTTTGAAATTCAGTCCAAAGGAAAAGTAAATACGCATGATGACTTTGTAAAAATTTGCAACAAGGTCATATCGTTAAGTGTTAATGATAAGGTTAAAAAAAAAAATAGATATGTAACTATATATATATATATATATATATTATATACATATGATATTCTTCTTTGATGTGTTCAATGGTTTTTTATTTATATATTTTTCTTATACATTTTTATAGGATATGGAAAAGTTAAAGGAAGAAGAAGAAAAAATAATTAAAGCTAAAACAGAAATATTTTAAAATTGTACAATACTTTTTTTTTTTTTTTTTTTTTTTTTTTTTAATTTGTAATAATTAACAATCAAAATAAAAACATACAAACAAAAACATATTTTTGTACAAAAAAAAAAAAAAAAAATAATATAAATATATGATATATATAAACATTTTTCCTTATAATAATCTTGCGATCATTTCATAAAATGTTGTTTTAAATATTCAATACACTCTTTTTCATTTTCACCATGAATAGCCATAAATTTAATCTGCAAGGTAAAAAAAATAAAAAAAAAAAATAAAAAATAAAATATATTAAAGTATATATTTGTTACACATATGTTATAAATACATAAATATATATATATATATTTATATATTTATATTTTTGATTCCTTTCTTACTATTTGTTCATAGACTTCATTTATTTGGTTGGGTGAAATATTTGGGAAGTTGTGCTTAATATCAGGCCATTTCAAAAAGGGCTTAATATTATAAGAATCTTGTAAATTAAATTTAAAAATATATTGATACAATTCAGCAACAAAATCAGATAAGCATATATTATTAGTTGTTATTGATGTTATATAATTTTTATTTAATTCATTAAATTTATGAAAAATATAAAAGATTAGAAATACAAAATTCCATTTCTCTCCAATTTTTTTTAAACATAAAACAGTTTGACCTTTAATTTGTATATTATGTTCTTCTTGGTGATTTTTATTTTTTAAAAAATTAAGAACATCTATGTTTTTATATAAATTATATAAATGAGTAAACCCCTCAAAAATGTGTATACAAAATTTGGAATATTTTAAAGGAAACTTTAGAGATTCTCTAATTATATATTCAACGACATATTCTGTTTTCCCATTTTTTATATATATAAAATGATTTTTTAATGGTAATAAAAATAAACATAATTGTATGTAATTCATATTTTCTTTATAATCTAAATTATTAAATGTTTCTTTTAAAAGTTTATTTGTTTCTATTTCTTTAAAAAATTTTATATAATTAAGTCCATCAAAAAGCCATTTTTGTTCAAAATTTTGTTTATCATTATTTTGTATATTCATTATATTATTACATTGGTTATTATCATTTCCCTTATTTATATCAGATTGTTCATAAACATTATTAATTTTATTTTGTATTATATCATTTGATGAAAGAGTATTATTAGAATTATTACAAATATTATTACTTTCTACATTCTGTAAATGAATTTTTTTTTTATTTATATTATTATTTGAAGAAAGATAATTTATATCATTTATATTATCTATATGATGATCCTTATCAACACTATCATTACTATGATAATGTTGTGGCGATGTAATAACTGCTCTATTTATTTTATTTTTCTTTTTAATTTTTTCAAACACTTCTTCATCTTTAAGAAAATAATTTGATGGTAACTGAAATATTTTAGAAGAGTAGGAACTATAATTCAATAACGTTAAGGATAAAATAATATTTTTACATTTGGATGAAAAAATTTTTAAAATTTCTGAAGATAATCTACTTTTTGATATTTTTTTAGTAAATGCTATTTTAATATCTTCATTTTTTAAAACATTAAAAATGGATTTTTCTAAGAAGAAATTAAAGAAACCACAAAAACGTATACATCTAATAATTCTTAGAGGATCATCAAGAAAAGTAGCAAGTGGATCTAATGGAGTACTAATAATATGATTTTTTAAATGAAATAACCCTTTACCAGTATAATCTTCAACATTTTTATTTTTTAAATTATAAAATAAGGAATTCACTGTAAAATCTCTTCTTAAAGCATCTTCTTCTGGTGTTCCTATAACAATTTCTGGTATTCGACTTTCTTCTGTATATTTTTCATTTCTTAAATTAACAATATCTACTTGAAAATTAAATAAACTAAAACTTGAAGTTTCTAAATGTTTTGATTGATCTGAATTTATTTTAATAATTCCAAAATTAAAATTTTTATTTTCTTTCTCTTTTATATATTCTTTAATATAATTACAAAATTCAGCACCTTTCATATTATCAACTGTTATATCTATATCATCATTAGAAATATTTAAAAATTTATCTCTAACCCAACCACCAACAACACGTAAAGTACAATTTAAATTGTATCTCTCATTTACACTTTTTAAAAATTCAAATAAATTTTCTTCTTCTTTTCGTATCCTTTCATGTATAACATTTTCTATATCTTTAACATTTAACATATTATTATTTGGTATATATATTTTATCTTTTTTTTCTTCCTCATCATTTACAATATTTTTTTCTATAGCCTTTTCTTTTTCATCTATTATATAATCTTTTAAGTAATTAATATATACATTTTCATACGATGTGTTCCCGATTATATTACATCTAATATGACTACTACTACTCAAACATCTACATTTATTATTATTATTGATATTATTGATATTATTCATATTATTGATATTTTCCGTCATTCCTATTTGCTTTATTTTATTTTTTCTTTTAATTTTATTACTATAATTTTTTTTTATTATTATGTACAGAAATCTATATTTATTATTATAATTAAATATACCTCTACTTATCATATTATCATTTTTGTATTTCAAATGTTTCAATTCATTTGAATATAATTGCCTTTTTAAAAATTTACTTTTTCTTTTTATATTACAAAGTATAAATATTACATTAATCAATAAATTTAAAATAAGCAAGCCAAAAATATTCATTCAAACAAAAAAAAAAAAAAAAAAAAATATATATATATATATATAAAAAAATAATAATGAAATAATGAGATGATATATATTAAATAATATTATATTTTATTGTATATGTAATTATTCAAGTATAATAATATTTAGCTCCATATATATTTATATAATAAATTTAATTGTGTAAATTCTCTTTGGACTTGGAACATTTTTATTAAACAATTACCTTAAGAGGAATAAATAATACAAAGAAATTATATATATATATATATATATATTTATATATATGTAATTTCTTTGTATTATTTATTTTATTTTTTTTTTTTTATGATAACATTCGTGCCTTGACATATATATATATATATATATATATTAATAATATACATATGTAGTACTTATATAATTTTAATATCATAAAAAATTTATAATATTATTTTATTTTATATCAGTTTATAAGGGAAAACATTTATTATTTTTTTTATCTGGTATGATAATTATACCTACAAAAATATATGAAGAATAAAATTTCTTATTAAATCATTTTTACCTTAAAAAAAAGAACTTGGTTAAAAATAATTATAAATTGATATATTTGAATTTTCTTTATCAAGTACTTTTTACAACTTATAATATATAAATGTATATATAAAGAAATATACATATATATATATATATATATATATTATAAATATATATTTTTTTTTTTATTTATTTATTAAACAAGTTGCATGAAAAAAATGTAATATTTCAATCTATATATAAAATTTATTTATATAATATATAAAAAACTATATATTATATATGTATTTATATATAATAAAATATTCATGAAACAATATTTTGTATGTAATTTATTTTAGATTTGATAAATAAATAAAAATATATAATATATATATAAATATATCTAAGAAATTAAGAATTTCAAAGTTTTTTTGGTTTTTATTTTTTCCTTCTCTAAATAAAATAATAATAAAGGTAATATAATATATTATATAAATAGGTTTCATTTTATAAAAAAAAAAATATATATATATATATTTATATAATAATAATAAAAATAATAATAATGTAGTTGTTCAAAAATAGTAGGTAGTAGTTTTTTTAGAAGTATACATAAAAGAAACAAGTTATTTTATATTGTATTTATTTATATGAAG
>NC_031491.1:627098-632519 GCF_001602025.1 Plasmodium gaboni | reverse complement strand
TTTTTTTTTTTTTTTTTTTTTTTTTTTTTGTAGTGGGTTTAGGGGCAAAATGGTAAAAAAAATCGCTTTTGCTCCTCCATTCGTTAAAGGATATCATATAGAAAATGATAATAAATTCATATTTCATAATAGTCAGCATGAAGATATTAAAGAATTGATGTGTGTAAATAATATCGATATAAATTATAAAAAAATAAAAAGAGGTTCAACGGAAGTATCTGGTATAATGTTATATAAGAAACCTTTAGATTTAACTAAACAGACAATATTATATTCACATGGAAATACTACAGATATTGGTTATATGACACCATTTTTATTAAATTTAGTTAGTTGTAACAATGTTAATGCGTTTTCATATGATTATAGTGGTTATGGATTAAGCAATAAAGATCCTAGTGAAAAGAATTGTTATAAAAGTATTAAGATGTCATATGATTATTTAACTAAAGATTTAAATATAAAACCAGAAAATATTATTGTATATGGACATAGTTTAGGTTCAGCTACTAGTTGTTATTTAATTAATTTAAAAAAAATAAAAGTAGGTGGTTGTATATTACAATCACCTTTATTTAGTGGTTTAAGATTATTACTACCTTTAGACTATAAAAAAGAAATGCCATGGTTTGATGTCTTTCAAAATGATAAACGATTAAAAAATATTCCTGTGATTCCTTTATTTATTATGCATGGTAAAAATGATACAGTTATTCCTTATCAACATTCTGAATATTTATTAAAAATTGTAAAAAAAAATTTTGCAAAAAAAGTACAGAAAAAAAAATCACAATATTTAAGAAATAAAGATATCAATCATTTAGATACAAATGATTCAGTACTTAGATTCTGGGGGGTTGATAATGCTGACCATAATGATATAGGTGAAAAAAATCCGGAGCTCTTTCATCATAAATTAGGTGAGTTCTTATCATATTGTTGTAAATTTAATATGAACGAATAAATATTAACATATTTTTACATATTTGTATATGCATATATATATATATATATATATATATATAAAGATATGTTTATTTGATCTTATAATTAAAGTTTATATGTTGTGTAACAATTTCAAATATGAAATGTTAAACATATAAATATGTTATATATATATATATGTATATATTTTTATATATATGTATATTTTTTTTTTTATTTTTATATTTGCAATATTGTTTTTGTACATAATAATTAATTGTTATTAAAAAAAAATATATATTTTTTTTTTTCTTAAATTCCATAAATTTTTTTTTAATAAGGTTTTAAAAAAATACAAAAAATAGTTATTAATTATTTAAAAAAAAAAAAAAAAAAAAAAAAAGTAAGACAAAAGAAATATATAAATTTTAATTCACCCCAAATAAAGTGGGGAATATATAACAAAATGTGTATTTTCATTCTTTTCACTTGGGTTGAAAAAGCAATAAACAGATGAATAATAAAACAAATGTATGTATATACATATATATATATATATATATATATATATATATATATGTAAATATTATATGTGTTGCCACTTTTATTCATTTTGACATTTTGTGAATACATTTCCATATATATGATATTATTTCACATTATATTTGTCAAAAAACCTTAAGAGGGTATTTATATTTTTGGTGAAATATATTCCAACAATAGACCAGGAGGTAATAAAAATGGATACAATAAAAAATGCGTAATCATTATGTTCAATAAAATTTTTTAAGTTCATACCAAATAAGCTAGTAATTACAGCACATATAGAACAAAATAATGTTGAAAATGAAATTTTAGCATTCAATAAAATAAATTTATTTCTATTATAATCTAAATTTAATCTCATTAATTCTTCATAATGTGTAATTTTTTCTTCCATATTTTCTAATTCTCCTGATAATTCATCTGTTAATTGTAAATGTGTTTCTAATAATATTTCTAAGTCACTATAATCTTTTATTTTATTTATTGATATTTTATTTAATGTAGTTAAATACATATTTTTCATATCAGTTTCATTTTTTAATATTTTTTCAATATTACTACGTAATGCATTTAATAAATTAGATAATTTCTGTAATTTATTTTTAATTTTCATCATTTCTTTTAATAAATTATTTGTTAGCATATTTATTTCTATATTTTCTTCTTTTTTTTGTTGAAGTTGTATTTTTTCTCTTAATGTTATATTTATTGTATCTAAATAATTTTCATATTCTTTAATAGATAATTGCATACATATATCTAAACATAAAAATTCAAAAGATATATTTCCTTTATATCTATAAAAATTATTTTCAACATTTAAGTAATTTATATCATCTTTTTCATCATTATCATGTTCTTTTGTATTATTATTATAAAGTTCTTCCTTTCCTACAATTTTTATTTTATTACACATATCATTATTTTCATTTATATATGTTTTTTCGCTTATTTCAAATATATCCTTTTTATTTATTTGTGTGCTATTTTTCCATATATTATTTCTATTAAATATACTATAATTTCCTGATATTATTTTTTTGTGGTTACTTCCTATATTATTTATATCACTACAAATGCTCTTTTGATATGTATCATTTATATTATCACTCATATTCTTCTGATGACTACTATATATATCATTACTAATATTTGTTTCATACATATTTTCATTCTCTTGACATTTTTCATCCTTCACTTCATTTAATGGAATTTCAATTCCTGAATTCATATCGCCTTTTAATTCATATATTCTTTTTAAATTCTGTTTAATTAAATTGGTAGCTTTTATAACTAGGGGTTCCCTAGGTTCAAATAGCCACAATTCGTTATATCGAATTACACAACTCAAAAAACCTGTTCTTAACAATATCATATCTTTTCGGATTAATATGGTTGGATTGTGGTTATTGTTGCACGTGTCGATTAGTCTCAAATCACTGAATGGGATCTCTATAAAAAAAAAAAAAAAAAAAAAAAAATATATATATATATATATGTATGTACGTTATACAATATTTTATGTCAAGTATGTTCATATATATATATATATATTTTTTCCTTTATTTACTTAAAACATATGGTAAATTATATTTCGAGAAAAAAAACTGTTCACATATAATTTCCTCATCTTCCGTAATTTTTATATTTTGCATTAAAACATTATTAAAATTTTTTTTTGAATATATCTTATTTTCATTTTTTATAGTACTAGTAAAATTTAACATACATAAACGTAAGGATTCATATCTTGTGAATTTTAAAATATATCTATTAATATATCTGTTTGTATATTTATTTAGGTGTGTCCAAACAAACATATTTTATTTTATTTATTTTATTTTTTTTTTTATATGTTTATTTGATTATTAATATTTTTTTTTCCCATTCACAAAAACTAATACCTATATACCTTAATATATAAATATAAATATAAATATATATATATATATAAATTTATATATATATCCTATAAATTTATTTTTATTTATATTTGTGGTTTACTCATTAAGCCTAATAAAAAAAAAACTATTATAAAAAAAAAAGAAAAAAAAGAGTCCTATTTATTATACATTATACATCTTTCTCTTCATAAAGATAACTATTCTTCATTAAATAAAATTTAAAGCAAAAATTTAAAAAGTATAAATAAAATATTTAGTTTATAGGGAAATTTAAATTAGGTGTTCTAAAAGTGTATATTAAATATATATATATATATGGAAGAAATTTTATGAGAAATTATTCATTATATTAATCAAATAACAATATATATATAAATATATACTAAATAAAAGTTAATTATGTATTATATATATAACATATTCAAAAAAAATTTACAAAAAAAAAAAAAAATATATATATGAAAAAATATATATATATATATATATATATATATAATATGTATGCATTTAAAAAGAATATTTTTTAAAAAAGAAAAAACGTATAAATAATGAAATAATATTTTAAGCTATTAAAATAAAAAAATAAAATAATAAAAATAAAAGTCATATAAAAGATAAATTCTTTTTTTTTTTTTTTTTATATATAAATCCAAGAGAAAAAAATAAGACTTTTAAATAAATACAATAATAATAAATAGAAAATAAATATGTATATAATATATATATATATATATATATATATATTTTTTTTTTCTTATCCCCCAATAATGTATTATATAAATCTACACCGCACACCAAAACAACAAATATTATAATTTCTTTGTTTTGTTTTATCACGAAAATTTTGTATGTTCAAACTAAATTAAAAAAAAAAAAAGAAAAGGAATCTGCTTGGGTGTGGGTGTAAAAATTTACATATATACCATATATACAATATTATATTATGGAAGGAAAAAATAATAATAAAATAATACAATAGGGGAAGGGGACAGAATAAGAATAAAAAATAAAAATAATAATATATATATATATATATTATAACTAACAAGGTTTCTTATATGGTTTTGGTTTGATATTTTTTGGCTTTGTGATTATTTCGAATTATCATAATGCTACTAACTACTAATATGCAAAAATATACCTACGAAATAAAAATGTATATATATATATATAATATTTATATGTTCATTGTATTGAAAGTGAAAGTAAATTGGTTGTCATTTTCGTCTCATTTAAACACACAGCTATGTAGATGTTGTTCTCTCATATATTTTAATAAAAGCATATTTTAGTTCATATAATATAACTTCATAGAAATCCTTTTTAGCAATATTATTAAAAGGAAGTAAATATATATATATATATATATATGTATGTATGTATACATTTTATGATTTGATTTGTCTTACCCCTGCACAAATAAATGAAGGTTTAACCTTTTCTGATTTGTCTCCATGTAATTCTAGCGAATCGGAATCATATAATAACATAAGACCAATGATTGACAAAAAAACTGCAGAAAATAATGATACGATGGCAAAGTAATACGTGACCGCGTTTTTTATGGCAGACATTATATCTTTATATTTTTAAAATACTATTTTTTTTTTTTTTTTCTTTTATGTTTTATTTTATTATTTTTTCAAGGTAAAATTTGTCTTCGTACTCATTAAACAAATAATTATAATCATAAAAATTATGGTAACTTACAGTGTCATTCTGTATATCCAACTTTAATTAATAAAATAAAAAAATGAAAACCTTCAACATATATATATATATATATATATATTTATAATAAATATATATTTTTCTTTTTTTATGAAAGTTGTTTATTTCCAAAATTTTATATTATACATATCCAAAAAAATTTACAAATTTTTTTTTAATGGATAATGTATATAATAATGCTATACTTCAAAAAAAAAAAAAAAAAAACCAATCAACCATTATAAGAACAACACAAAATTGAAATAAATTTTTAATATTTATTTTTTTTTTTTTTTTTTTTTTTTTTTTAATAAAAAAAAAAAAAAAAATTTTTTTT
>NC_031491.1:624447-626798 GCF_001602025.1 Plasmodium gaboni | reverse complement strand
AAAAAAAAAAAAAAAAAAAAAAAAAAAAAAAAAAAAAAAAAAAAAAAAAAAAAAAAAAAAAAAAAAAAAAAAAAAAAATTAAAATTTTTTTAATATTTATATAATTTTTTTTTTTTTTTTTTTTAATTTTTTTTTTTTTTTTTTTTTTTTTTTTTTTTTTTTTTTTTTTTTTTTTTTTTTTTTTTTTTTTTTTTTTTTTTCCTTGCGTTGTTTAATTTGAATAGTATTATATTATTAATGTATATATTATATATATATGTATATATGTATTATATATATATATATATATAATAATGTTAATATATACTATATTGTATATTTTATTAATATTATTAAAAAAAAAAAAATATATATATATATATTATATAATATATATATTATACATATATATAATATGATAATATTATGTCATTTTATTTTTTTTATTATAGTTTTTTCATATTACTAAAAAAAGGCATAATAAATATTTTAGCTATTTTTATTTCTTCAATTTTTTTTTTTTTTTTTAAGTTTGCACACATGAAAGACAAAAATACATATTCAAAAAAAGAAAAATTATTTTATAGTATAACAAATGTAAAAAAAATATATATTTAAATACATTATTATATATATAATATATATATATATATAACCCTTTTATGTATAATATATAAAAAACATAAATGAAAATATAATTGTTATTTTTAAAATATAATTAAATTGGAATTATTAAAAAAAGAGAAAGAAAAAAAAAAAAAAATTGCTTATCAAGAAATATATATATATTTATATATTTTAAATATAATGTATTTATAGCACCCGTAATATTGTAAGTAAAAAAATACATGGAAATAAAGAAAATAAAATTATCATTTATTTTATTATCTTATCATGTGAAACAATATATATATATATATGTATACTATTTCATTTCTATTGTTGTATACTTTGGTACTGTATACATATATGTTACCTTCATGTATGTCTTTCCAAATTCGAAACGTTAATAGAAATGAATAATTATATTCTTAATAATTCGATATTATATATATATATATATATATATATATGGATTTAAAAAAGAAAAACGAGGTTATTTTATAACCTACAAATTATAGTGTAACGATAAGTGCACCTATATAAATATGAGATAGTGTACCCACAAATAAATAATATATATATATATATATATATATATATGTATGTATGTATATTTTTTCTTTGTGTATATTCTCGTATGCACCTTATGAATTTATAAATTGCATATATAAAAAGATTACCCACAAATGGGACACCTCGAAAGTAGCTGTCTTATGCATTTAATTGTTATTTCTTAAAAGGAAGAAAAAGTTTCTTATGCCATAAATAAATTTTTAGTTTTAATCTATAACTATGGTGAAAATCTCATAATAGAAAAATCATATGCATATTATATATTCACTATTATATATATATATATATTAGTGAATAAAAAAAAAAAAAAAAAAAAAAGAGTAAAATATGCTCAAAAGGGTATGGTTTATTTATTTCTTTATGAACATTAATATGTAAAAATAGAATTTTCTTATGTTATATTTTGTGTCACATAATATATATATATATATATATATATATATATACATGTGTATATATTTCGTTAAAGGTTAAAATTTGATTTATTTATATTTATTTATTTTGCTTTTCCTTGGTTGGCTACTTCATCCATCTTCTTTTTTAATTCTTCACTGTCCAATAAATAATAGTGTTTTATTGGCTTTAAGTGTTCATCTAATTCATAAACTAAAGGTACACCTGTTGGAATGTTAAGTTCTAATACATCAGCTTCACTTAAGTTATCTAAATGTTTGACTAATCCTCTTAAACTATTTCCATGTGCAGCTACCATAACTTTTTTATTTGCTAAAATGTCAGGTGCAATGTGATCAAACCAAAATGGTAAAACTCGTTCAACAGTATCTTTTAAACATTCAGTAAATGGTAATGCATCCTTTGGTACATTTTTATATACAACATTGTGTCCTGGCCATCTGCTATCTTCCTTATCTAATTTTGGTGGAGGGATATCATAAGATCTTCTCCATATTTTGACTTGTTCCTCTCCATACTTCTTGGCTGTTTCTGATTTGTTTAAACCTTGAAGGGAACCATAGTGCCTTTCATTTAATCTCCATGTTTTAACAACTGGAACATGTAAAAGGTCAGCTGTTTTTAATACATTCCAGGCTGTGCATATTGCTCTCTTTAAAACTGATGTATAAACAACGTCGAATTTGAAATTCTTTTCCTTAAGGTATTTTCCAGCAGCTCTATAAAAAAATAAATATATATATATATATATATATTATAAAAAACAACGTATTAATGTGTGA
>NC_031491.1:586258-621767 GCF_001602025.1 Plasmodium gaboni | reverse complement strand
CGTGGTTTTCAATTTTGCTATTCTGAAAAAAAAAAAATATATATATACATATATATATATATATATCTGTGGATTTATATGTACATATGTTTATATGGACAAAATTTTACTTCTTTTAAATAAATGAGAAGGTTTTTGATATTGCTAGCTCTCTTGAAATAATCGTCAATTTGAAGTTTCTGTGGGAGACTTAACATAAAAATGGATATAGCCACATAAAAAGGTACGTGACTCTCCATATAGTTACCTAAAAAGTATAAAAGAAAAAAAAAAAAATTTTAAATATAAACACGAATAAATATATATAATAATATAAACATGATAATGTACTATATTATAAATGTATTGTATATAATATATTTGAAATATGTAATTATATATATATATTATATACAGTCATCCGTTTTTAAGATTGAACATAAGGAAATACAATCGTCTTGATTAAAATAATAATTTTGAATTATTTTATCTTTTATTTCATTATAAAAATTCTTTATTATATTTACATCATGTTTATAAATATTATTATATTTTATATGTTCTTCATTTTTTTTTGTAATTTTTTCTAATTGTTTTTTGTAAAGTTCTTCTCTCTTTTTTTTTGCTATTTCTTCAATATCTGTTTTTTCAACAATTTTTGCATTTTCTGTTTTTTCAGCTATTTCTAAGAATATACTTTTTTTTTTAATAACATTTTGTTCTTCATTTTTATTATTTTTTAAAGCAGTAATATTATTATTATTATTATTATCTTTAGGAGGTATATTTGTTTTTACATCTTTTTTCTTTTCCTCTTTTAAAGATTCCAAATGCTTTAATTTTGCAGATGGAATAAAAGTTGATGAAGTACCTTGGATTTTACTTCTAATTTGTTGTAATCTCAGTTCTCTCTCTTTTCTTTGTTCTTCTAATAATTTCAAATTTCTTTCTTCTTTTTCTTTTAATTCTTGTTGATACATAATAACTCTTTTAGGAATAAATTTCTTTTTTTCGGTTTCTTCCTTTTTCTGTTCTTTATTTATTTCTTCTTTCGTTGTTTCACTTGGTATTTCATTTTTTAATTCTTCTTTAACTTCATTTACTTCGTCTTTTATTTCTTCTTTTATTTCTTCTTTTATTTCTTCTTTTATTTCTTCTTTTACTTCTTCTTTTATTTCTTCTTTTATTTCTTCTTTTATTTCTTCTTTTACCTCTTCTTTTACTTCTTCTTTTACTTCTTCTTTTACTTCTTCTTTTACTTCTTCTTTTACTTCTTCTTTTACTTCTTCTTTTATATCTTCTTTCACATCTTCTTTTATCTCTTTATTTATTTCTTCTTTTCTTTCTTGAATATCATCTGTTTGTTCCTTTTCGTTCACTTTCATTTCTGCCTCATTTGCTTTACTCTCAAGTTTCTTTTTTTTTCTATATTCTTCTAATCTTCTTAGATAAAGTGGTTTCTCACTTTTATTATCTGTTTGTTCCTTTTCGTTCACTTTCATTTCTGCCTCATTTGCTTTACTCTCAAGTTTCTTTTTTTTTCTATATTCTTCTAATCTTCTTAGATAAAGTGGTTTCTCACTTTTATTTGTATCATTTCCCTTGGATTCTTCTTTATTTTTATTTCTCAAATTTGAAAAGTCTAAATCATCCTCTTTCTTTTTATTTCTTAAATTAGAAAAGTCCATATCATCCTCTTTCTTTTTATTTCTTAAATTTGAAAAGTCTAAATCATCTTCTTTCTTTTTATTTCTTATATCAGAAAAGTCCATATCGTCTTCTTTTTTTTTATTTCTTACATTTGAAAAATCTAAATCATCTTCTTTCTTTTTATTTCTTAAATTTGAGAACTCAACATCTTCATCTTCTTTCTTTTTATTTCTTACATTTGAGAAATCTAAATCATCTTCTTTCTTTTTATTTCTTACACTTGAAAAATCAACATCTTCATCTTCTTTTTTTTTATTTCTTAAATTTGAAAAGTCCATATCATCTTCTTTTTTTTTATTTCTTAAATTTGCGAAATCAACATCTTCATTTTCTTTCTTTTTGTTTCTCAAGTTTGTAAAATCTAAATCATCAGCATTTAAATTGGTTGATTTATTTTTATTACGTGCTCCTAATGTTATAACATCATTATTTTTTTTAAAATTTTTTTTTTCTTGTCCCGGACTTTTTATTTTATTTACATTTGAAGTATTCTCATTATTTGTTTCTTTTTCTTTTTCTTTTTCATTATCAAATGTTCTCCAGTCTATATTTTGAACCACTTCATCCTTTTCTAACGTTCTGTTTTTTCTTATAAATTTTTGACTATCTACTGTTTTTTTTTCTGTGGATATGGAGGTATCTAATAATAAATCATCAGTTTGATAATATTTTTGAAAATCAATTATATTCAAATGTATTTGTTTTTTTTTTTTTGCCATTCTTTTTAAATTTATATAAAAGTATATATATAATATATTACAATATATATTATTATATATATATATATATAAATATATTATAATATATTATTTATTATTTTTTTTTTTTTTTTTTTTTTTTTTTTTTTTTTCAATGGAAAAAAGATATTGTAAAATTATTATTTATTATATTTATATATAAATAATTTATTATTATTAATATTGTTATGTTTCATTCATAAAAATATACAGATTTATCTTATCTTTTTTTTATTTTGTTTAATTTTTTTTTTTTTTTTTTTTTTATTTTTTTTTTTTTTTTTTTTTTGTTTTATTTTTTATTTTATTTTATTATTTTATTTTTTTTTTTTTCTTAAAATATATATTATAGTTTAGATAAATTAGTTCTTACATTAATTATTGTTTTTCTTAAAACAGTAACAAATTTAAAAATGAAAAAAACGTGTATTCAAAAAGAAGAAAAATGAATAGAAGGTCAATTTTCATATGTAGAGTGAAATAAGAATTTTTTTTTTTTATATATATATATATTATATATATATAATATTTATTATATATAAAAATAAATAGTTGTGGTTATTTTTTATTACCTTGTAAAAAAAAAAAATATATATATATATAATATATAATTATATTCATAATTTAAGAAATAAGGCTTTGTTACATTTTTTTTAACATTATAAAAATAAAATATGTTTAATAAATTAATGTTTAATAAATTAATGTTTATATATATATAATGTTATAATAAATTTATTAGTAAAATTTTTGTTAAATTTTTTAAAGATAACACCAAAAAATGTATATATAAAATATGATTAATCTTTATGTATTGCATTATATAAAATCAGTATTCACACATAAATGGATACAATGCTGTTGTGTATATAATAAATATATAGTAAACAGAATTTATATATATATATATATATATTTATATTAAGGATAAAAATATTATATATAAACAATAAAATAACCTTGTATCTCTTCAAAAGTAAAATAAATGAAGATATAAAAAAATTTGTTTGTTTCTTTTTTTTTTTTTTAAATAGCTATAATTAACAAAATAATTAAGATGCTTTAAATATAGAGTTTTTTTTTATAACAACTAAAATAACAAAGTGGAAATGTACACATATATAAAATATATATAAAATATATATATATATATATATATTTATTTTACAAAACAATTTTATTCTTTATAAGGAAGAATTATCATATATTAAAACAAAATCATCATAAAAAAAATAAAAAAAAAAAAAAAGCCAAAACAAAAACAAAAACGAAAACAAATTATACAAAAACAAGATAGTGAAATAAAAAAATAGGATAATAATATAAAAATGTAAAGGTACATAAACAATAAAATAATCAAAAAAACATGGGGGAAATATGTACATATAAATATAATTATATATATATATATATTAAAATATGAGGATATACGTTTAAAAAAGATATCTTATATATTCAAGTTTATTTTATTATTTACACCCATTGTCCTATCATGCTGTTAATTAAAATAATCAACATACCTACTACGAACATCAGTCATATTTAAAGGATTTTTATTTCTTTCTGATGAATAATTTAAACCAGTAGGTGGTGGGGATATATTTTTCATAGCCATTTGTTTTTCTAATTTTTGCTTTTCTCTTTCCTTTTCTTCATCAGAAGTTACACCTTTTTCTCTCCAACGTTTTTTTTCATAATCATAATAGAAAATATTTTCTTCTTCTTCTTCTTCCTGCATATATTCAGTTTTTTTAATTTTTTCCTTTATATTTGAAAAGAAACCCGAAATAAAACTTTTGCCCATATTTATAAGATCCATGTTATTTTCATTTGCAGATTGTTGCTGTTCTTGTGATGATGATAAATTATTATCACGACAATTTTGGAGATTTATATTATTAATCTTCATATTATTATTCCTTACATTCATATTGTCATCTTTTTTTTTTATATTGTTGGTAACATTTTCTTCTATATTTTTTGTATTACCATATAAAGAATTATGCGTATTTATATGAGCATTTAATGGACCACACATGGTTCCATTTTCATTTTGAACTTGGAACGTGTCCTTAACATTATTATTTTGTTCTACAACATTTGAAAAGTTTTGAGAATACACAGATGTTATATTATTATTATTATTATGAACATTATAATTATATGTACCTTCAATACTTTTCTCATGTGTACTTACATGTTTATTTATATCATTATACATATGATGATGCGTATTACTATTTACATTTGAGAGGTTATAATTTGTTCCTATATTATTATTATTATTATTATTATTATTGTCAATTGTAAAATTGTAAGGTGCCTCATTTTGTTCTGAGGCAAAATATGAGGAAGGGTTTACATTGGACGAAGCATGTTCATAAGCATAATTTTTATTATTATTATGGTGATGATATATATTATTATTATGGTGATAATACATATTATTATTATGATACATATTATTATTATTATTATTATTGTGGTATATATTATTATTGATCGTTTGATGAACACTTGCAGATCCATTTTGAATATGAACATTGGAACTATCCATATTCATATTTGTACTACTATCACCATTTAACATATCACATGATTGAATGTTCTCATTTTCATTATAAGATTGATTATTATAATTATTTTTAAATATATCAAACATTGAGGTTTGATGTCCCTCTTCTTTTATGTTGGAATCAACATTTTTTTTTCCTAAATAATCTGTTACTGTTCTATTTGTTTTTACATTATAATATTCATTTATATTTTCTTGTGTTTGTAAATGTATAGTTTTATTTCTATTATGTATAGGAGAATTATTAAATGCACTTATGTCAGTATTGATAGTTGTATATCCATTTATATAATTAACATTAGTATCATTCATATTATTATAATTTACATATCCTTTCATATTATTACTATAATTATTATCCATAAAATGATCGGTCATATTATCTCTAGGTATTGTTGTAGTGATGCCAGAATTAGATATAAACTTATAAGTATATATAATATCATCACTGGGGATATATGACTTTCTTTGTAATGATAAGATATCTTTATTTGTTGTTGTAAATATATATTTTGTTCTATCTAATAAGGTATCATATAAATATAATAAATACGAATTTTTTTTTCTGTCATTTTTTATTACATCAATGTAATAATATAATATTTCTACATATCGTTGTGCTTGTGAAAGAATACCATATTCTAATAAAATGTATGCATATATAATTTTATAAAAAATAAGCTGTTCAAAAAAAAAATCATCTTTTTCATATCTACACATATATTCATATATATCACTAACTTGAAAGCACATAATATCAAAATGAGAATTCAACAATCCACAATAACCAACACCATTGGATTCTTCTATGTGTGAATGCTTATAAAAATTGTTACTATGAGTGTAATTATTATTATGACTATTATTACTACGAATGTAATTATTATTATTATTATTAATATTATTAATATTATTAATACTATTAATACTATTAATATTGTTAATATTAATATTTTTATTATTACCATCAATATGATCACTATAAATTTTATTACTACAATATTTAGCACTATGAATATTATTAATGTCCTCTAAATTATTATCATCATTTTTTTTACAAGGTGAAAAGGCAAACACAAAAGGATTGTTCGATATTAACAAAAGTAAAAATTGCGCTTCTGCATTTTTTTTTTTCTCATATAATAAATGTATAAGATATATAAAAAAATTAATTATATCTTCTTTATAATCGTCAAACTGAATTTCATTTTCCTTATATTGAAATATAAAATTATGAAAAATTAATGTATAAAATACATACCAATAATTAACTAATATATCTTTTTTAAAAACCATATTTTTTTTATTCAATATACATAAAAAGAATACAAAAGCTTCAGTACATATTTCATCATATATATTATAATTATATATTTTGTAAATATTTTTCATATCGTTTTTCATTTCTAATTCATTATTAATCGACCTCTTGATATAACTAATATATTTATCTAACATTTTATAATATTTCTTTTTATTATATTTTCTTAAAACCAAAAAGAAATATTTATATAATTCTTTTTTTATACAAATGTTTGTAGCTTTCTTACTATTATATATACACATATGAAAATATAATAAATATATATCATCATGAGTAATACGTTCATTTTTATTTTCTAGTTTATATAATTCCATAATAAATTCTTTATTTATAAAATCAAAAAAAAGATAAGTATTATTATTTATACATATATCATTTATATTTTTATTATTTTCATAAATATCAGTGTAGCATTTTTTCTCCTCTTTATTTAATACATTTTTTTCTGTCTTATCAACATTATTGTTCATTTGAAACATATATTTCATGTTACCATTATATAAATGATTATTCATTATAATATTATTACTATTATTATTTGTATGGTTATACATATTTATATGATTGTTATTTTTTTTTGTTTCATCATATTTTTTTATTTTATTAGAATCATTTTGAACATATTCATTTATATCAAATTCATCCATTTCATTATTCGATAAACTATCTCCATCTTCATCATCATCATCATTAAAATAATCAGATGAATATAAATTATCTTTTATATCTTTTTTGTCTTGATAATTATCTAAAAAATACGAAATAATATTATTTCCTTTATTATTATTATTATTATTTTTATTTGTATCATTTTTTTTTTCAATTGAAATTTCTTTTAAATTAAAATTAGTTAAATATGGTTTTTTTAAAATATTTAATAAATAATTATATAAACAATTCTTTTGAATATCTTCAAAAATATTATCATTTGTTGTTCTTGATTTATTCATATTTATATATCCCTTTAAAAATTCTTCTATTTTATGGTCTACTTTATTACTTTTTCTGCTGAAGGGCCCTGGGAAGTTTTTTATGCAATAAATGAACTTCTCCATATTATTATGACATTGGTATATATCATTACTATCAATATTGTTATTACTATTGCTATTACTATTAATATTAATATTAGTATTACCATTAATATTAATATTATTTTCATCATTCTTCTTTTCAATATTTATATGCTTCTTTCTTTTTTTGTTCATATTTATCTCTATTATGTTAATTAAATACTGATACTTAATCTTTGAATTTTTACTATAAAAAAAAGTTCCATTATTACCAAAGCAAAAACTAACATGTATATTTTTATTAACACCTTGTATGTTTATATCATCATTTTTAAGATTAATATCATGATTGTTTTTATTATCTCTGATGGTAGTTACATTCATATGTAAATTATCACCTTTATGATACATGTTCATATCATCATAATCACACTTATTATTATTAATATTAGGAATATTAGGAATATTATGAATATTATGAATATTGTGAATATTGTGAATATTGTGAATATTGTGAATATTGTGAATATTGTGAATATTGTGAATATTCATTTTCATATGCTCTTTTTCCTTTTCATTGTATTCACAATCTTTTCTTTCATTTTTGTTATTACATATAAAAGAATTGTTATCCATATTATTATTTAAACTTATCCTTTCAGTAATTTTATCATAATCCTTTTGATTATTATCACTTTTATTTTGTTCTTGTTCGTCATTTTTATCTTTTAATAAATTTTCAATATTTATATGTTCACTACTTGTATCATTTAAATTATAATCATGCAAATATGTCTTATGCGAATAAATTATTAATGGGTCCTTATTTAATTGTTCACAAATTTTTATATTATTACCATGATGATAATTGTCTCCATTATTTTGTTTTTCTTTATCAATAATTAATTTTTCTCCTTCATTATTATTCATATATTTATTTATATCCTCATTAGGATATTCATCATTATAATTCTGATCTACTAAAAAATCTTTTTTATAATCATTATTAAAATGATTTTCTACATTCTCCTTTTTATTTATATGGAAATTTTCATTACTTTTATTTTCTCTTTGATCTATTACATTAAAATTTTGCACCTCATCACAAAAAATATGATTCCTATTATTACTATAAGTGTTGTTTATATCATCATCATTATTATTGCTATTGTTGTTGCTCATTTTATTATTATTTATGCTATTTATATAAGAAGAAAATTCTTCTTGTGGTTCGATAACCACAGAAGGTGATAAGAAAAATGAATGTTTATCAAAATTTTTATCAAAACGTTTATCATCCTTTTCGTCCTTTTCATCCTTTTCTTCCTTTTCATCCTTTTCTTCCTTTTCTTCCTTTTCATCCTTTTCATCCTTTTCTTCCTTTTCTTCCTTTTCTTCCTTTTCATCCTTTTCTTCCTTTTCTTCCTTTTCATTATAAGCTATATCTTTATCATATGTATTATCATCAAAAAGAGAAGATATGTCATTTTTTTTTTTTTTTAATTTAAAATTATGAAAATTATCTTCTGATATATTATTAAATCCATTTGTATTATTATTTGTATATTCCAAATTATTCTGACCTAATAAAGATTGACAAATATCTACATTTTTATCATTTTTACAAATATCCTCATTATTAATATTATTTTTATCTATATGTATATTTTCTTCATTCTCTTTTTGGTTACTTGTCTCAATTTGTATATCCTTGTTATTTATATGGAAATTATCATTTTCCTTTTCTTTTATGGTTACATCATTGAAGTCCTGTGTGCTTTTCCTTTTTTCTTTAATTTTATCAATTATATTTATATTTTTATTCTTAAAAATATTTTCATACGTAAATAAGTTACTTTTCATTTTCTTCACTCATTTATAATATGAAAATATATATAAATGTATATACATATAAATAAATAAATAAATATATATATATATTTATATATAGCATAAAACAAAGGTATATCACAACTTTATATAAATATAATAGGCACTTTACATATATATTATAATATATTTCAAAATATACAAAGATTAAATATAAACAATTTAAAAAGTTGGGAAAAAAAAAAAAAATCAATACATAAACATATATACATATATATATATATATATATACAGAACAATAATATACACCTTTATATTTATAATATTTCTATAACGTCCACATTAAAAAAAAAAAAAAGTATACTACGATCTTAGTCTTACATATTTTTCTCCTTGTTTTTTATTTTTTTTTTATTTATAAATTATATTAATCTACAAGGAATATATTTTTATATTTATATTATTGTTTATAATACAGTGTATTTTTTATTTTTACATATTACATAAGAGGAATACAATAAATAATAATATGCTTTATATAAATATATTATTTAAAATGTTTTTTTTATACAAAATATGATTATTATTTTTTAAAATACAATGTTTACAATGTGTTTTTTTTTTTTTTTTTTTATTTACAAAAATGTATTAATTTTATAATAAAAAGAATATGATTTATTTATATATAATTAAAAATATATACATACATATAATTATAATAATATATAAATAAATATATATTTACAAAAACATATTTTTATATTTTATGATATATATTTTTTATATTTTAAAAAATATTATAAGGAAAAAAAAGAAATAAAAATAAGATATTCAATATATATATATATTATTTATAATAACAAATAAAAATTTTTAAAAATATTTTTTTATAATATTTAGTATATTTTTATTGTTAAAAAAAAATAATTAAAATAACATGAAAATATAAATAGTGCATCAATAAAAAAATTTATTATATATATATAAATATACGTACATGTATAATATTATATATTTATAATATATTATATATATATATATAATATATATAATATTTATCATTTGAGGAAACATAAATATATTATTAAGATAATAAATATAAAATAAAATGATTATATTAGTTGAAGAGAAAATATGACATTTTTATTTT
This sequence comes from Plasmodium gaboni, assembly GCF_001602025.1. Taxonomy (NCBI): domain Eukaryota; phylum Apicomplexa; class Aconoidasida; order Haemosporida; family Plasmodiidae; genus Plasmodium; species Plasmodium gaboni. The sequence goes on along the minus strand of NC_031491.1, from coordinate 611,449 downwards.
AATAAAAGAAAGAAGTAATTATCAAAATATTAAAAAAAAAAAAAAAAAAAAAAATTAAAATAATAGATCAAAGAGAAGAAGTATTTTATGAGAAATTTATATAATATATATATATATATGTATATTTTAATTACATTCTTTTCTATAAAAATATAATAAAAAATGTATATTGATTTTTATATATTGCATATATTTACATATTTGTAAATTTTTAATATTATATAAATTTTCTTTTGTTCTATATATACATTTTCAAAAAATTAATTCGATCAATCATCTTCTCATATATATAATAAATTTTTGTATAATTTTTTAAGAATGAAAAAAATCATCAATAGTGGTAATAGATTATATGTTGGTAATATCCCAGGTTCAGCAACAAGACAAGAGTTGATAAAAATATTTGAAGAATATGGAAAGATATCAGATATGGATATAAAATATAATCGTAATAGTAATGGAACTAATTATGCATTTATTGAATATGAGAATCCTAAGAGTGCTGAGAAAACTATACAAAAAAGGAATGGAAGGAAATTTAAAGGATATATGTTAAAAGTAGAATATAGTATAGAAAAAAAAAATAGAGATCTAAATGATATATATAGATCTGAATATAGAGTTGTTGTAAAACATTTCCCTCGATTTTTTAAAAATATAAAAGAATTTTTATCAAGAGCAGGTAAAGTACTTTATATTCATAAAGATAATGGTTTTATTATTGCTGAATATGAAGATAAAGAAAGTATGATTAAAGCTATTAATACATTAGATAGAACTATTTATAATTCAAAAAGAAAAGTTTATGTTCGAGTATTTAAAGACATACCTTATGATTATTCGGATGTAAATCTTATCGATTATACTATGGTCTTCTCATCAACCAAAAATGAAAATATAACTCCAAAGGAACTAAATTAAAAAAAAATATATATACATATATATATATATATATATATATATATATATAACATATATGTTAATATTTATATGCAAATGTGTAACCTTTATATCCTTCATTTATTTACTACTAAACATAATATTATTAAAAATATATAATAACATAGTAATATACACGTACGTATATGTATATAAAAAAATTAAAAATATAGTCACACATACATATATAAATATATATATGTATTTATGTATATGTTATATTTTTTTTTATTTGTATATAAGCTCTTTTGCTAAAATTTTTATAAAATTGAAAAATGGCATACCATATTTTTAATTCATATAAAATAATGTTATATATTTTTCATGCCTTTTTAACTTGAATTTCCATTTGATTTTTTTTTATTTTTAGTTTATTACATATATGCTTATTAATTCATTATTTTATTAACTTATCAAATTTTTTCTTTTTTTTTAAAGTGTTTAAAATTTATAAAATAAAACAAAAAAAAAAAAAAAAAAAAGAGGAAAGAAAAAAGGAAAAAGGAAAAAAGAAAAAAGGAAAAAAGAAAAAAGAAAAAAAAAAAACAAATAAAAGAAACAAAAATATGAATTTTTTTTTAATTAATTAAATATAAATATATATATATATATATATATATTTATATTTATATATATACATAAATGTATAACTAGTTCAAAGTCTACAAAAAAAAACAAATAGACATATTCATAAATAAATTAATAATATGTTATAACATGATGATTATATATAATTACTTGTTATATTGCTCATACATATTATAATTTGGACTTATCGAATTTGTAAATTCGCTTATATTATTAATGTGGTTATTATATACATTTAATGTTTGTATATTATTGTAATTGTCTAAGCTATTTAGATGTTGGAAGTTATTTATTTCTTGTACGTTATTTAGATGATTTATATTATTTATATCACAAATATTAATATATTTATTATATTCATCATTTGTTGTCATATTATTATTTGCATATGGATTAAAGTTATTTTGTGAAATATAATTTTCATAGTTTTGATTATTCTTATTATCAAATATTGGTTTCATATTTTCAAAGAGGGTAATTAAACTATTTGAATGTTCATTGTTTTTTTTAAAAAAGGAATCATTTGAACTCCAATCATAATTATATAATGATGTATTAATATTATTATTCATTGGAAGTTGATAAGGATGAGAATGTGGATTTATAAGAGCATGATGAAGAGAATGACGATGTGGTGATATAAGACTGAAATTATTTGTGTTAGAAGAAAAAAACTCTGGGTATGTTTTCTTTTTTTGTATACTAATATATACACGAACTTTTCTATTCCTATCTATATCTTGTTTGACTTTACGTAATCTCCTTTTTAATATACGATCATATTGTTTTTCATTTACAAAAATTATATTATTATTATCATCATCATAATTCACTTTATTTATATCATTATATAATATATTATTCTCATTTAAAATGTTATTAAATATATTACTTTTTACAAAACTTCCTTTATCTACATCTATATTTTTAGAAATTAAATTTATTTCGTTCATACTATTTTTATGGAAGGGTAAAGAAATATCTTTGCTCTGTTTATTATAAGCTCCATAAAAGTTTCCGTTTTGACAAGTGTTCATATTATTATTCATATTATTGTTCATATTATTATTCATATTATTGTTCATATTATTATTCATATTATTATTCATATTATCATTTAAATTGTTATTTGGGTTATTATTCAAATTATTATTCAAATTATTATTCACATTATTATTTCCATTATTATTTCCATTATGATTTACATTATTATTTACATTATTATTTACATTATTATTCATGTTATTATTGACATTGCTACTTATATTATTATTAATATTTCTGGTTGACATTTTTTTTTTCTCCATGTTCTTCTTAATTATATACGTGCCAAAATAAATATAGTATCATATACAGTGCACCATACACTTTAAAAAAAAATATATTATAAAGTATATATTACTAAATAACAAAACTGTTTATAACTATATAACACTACTTTGGTTTTGTCACATAATAGTAATCTTTCATACACGCACACACAGAAAAAAAAAAAAATTAAAAAAAAAATATAATAAAAAATAATAAACAGAATAAAAATTCACACATATATATAGATATGTGTCAATATTTATTTTTAAATAAATTCGAGTGTTACTTGTTATATAACAGACTTATGTTTACGCCACTATTCAATGTCACGTGAGCTCTATTCACAATAAATAAATAAATAAATACACTATATATAAATATATATATATATATACATTCACATATATAATTTCATTCTGTTATATTTTATATAACTTTTTTTCAGATAAAAATGAATAAGAAAATCAGTGTGTACCTGACATATTGAAAAAGTGAATATTGGCATATATTAATGGTATATATTATAGACAACAAAAATATATCAAAAAAAGAAAAAAAAAAAAAAAAAAAAAAACCGAAATTATATGAAGATAAAAATATGTATTAATATATTTACCAATATAAATGTATATGTATATATATATATATATATATTAGTTATGTTAATTCTTTTTATACATTTACACTTTCCGTGTGCATTTAGAAGCTATTTATTTTGTAAAAAAATTTTAAAAAAAATTTTTCCCACATTTTTAAATGGAACTTATCCAGAAAAAGAAGAAAAAATTTTAAATAAATAAATATATATATGTATACATGGTTATAAAAAATAATAATAAAAAATAAATATATAAATATATATACATATATATTATATTTATAATCAAGAAAAAAAAAAAAAAAAAAAATATATATATAATATATATATATATATATATATATATAAATATAATGAAGAAAAAAAATGTATTTTAATTATATACATAATATATATATTTATTTATATATGTTTCATAGTTTATTGTTTCTTCAATTTTAATATATTATGTTGCAATTTGAGAAAGAGGTGGCAAAAAAAAAAAAAAAAACGTTAACCCTTCAGATTTCATTATTAATAAATAAAATAAACCATATAAATGTTGCATATAATATATTTTTATATTAATTATAATAATAAAATTAGAAAAAAAAAAAAAATAATATATATTATATATATATATATAAAATTAAAATAGTTGTTAATCATTTGATCTTATTTTTTAACGGTAAAATTTATATTAAGGCTAATTCACAACTTTTATATATATACATAATATATATATATAATAATGTACATATATATATATTATTATTAATCATATAATTTGGGACAAATAAAAAAAAATATATATATATATATACATATATATGTATGAAGAAAAAATTATATATGTTGCATGTTTAAAAAAAAAATAAAACAAAACCTTGAAAAATTGTAAAAAAGAATAAATTTATAGAATCTTTTTTTTTTTTTTTTTTTTTTTTTTTTTTTAACCTCCTTTTTAATATTAAAAATGGTGAGTATAAATCATACTAATATAATTATATGTATGTTTTATATGTGTTGTTATGCACTTGTAATTTCATTTTTTTAATGAACATACAAAAAAATTAATCAGTTTGATATGTTTCTTTTGCTTTTGAAGGTTGCAAAATTTATGAAGTGTTCTTTTTTGGAAGTATAATATAATTCCTATTATTCCTTGCAAAAGCTACTTTTTTTTTTTTTTTTTTTTTTTAAGTCATTCCTTGTTCTTTCCACAATTTTATATATAAAGAATGATTTTTAAAAATTTATACCAAAGAACAGAAAGAAAAAAATATATATTATATATATATATATTATATATATATATATATTATATATATATATATATACACATATCTAATTCTATAGAATAGAATAATAGGCTTTTAAATTCTTAGAAGGCAAAGAGAATTTCATTAATATCTTTTTATATAAAAGTGAATATAAATATGTTCTTTTATGCTTTCTATTTTATCTTATAAGTTTATTTTTCATATTATATGGGAGTGAGTACTTCCAATGAATGTTAAAAATAAAAAAAATAAATATATTTCCATATAACCCCTTCACTTGAAAGTTGTATAATAATATAGAATAAGATAGATATACACACCTTTATATATATACATACATATTAATATGAATATATTATATATGTGCTTAAGTTTAAAGGTGTAAAAATAAAATAATCATATATAAAAAATATCCATTTCTTCATTTCATTATTATTTGTTATTCTATTCTATCAATTTTTTCATTTTTTTTTTTTTTTATTCTCTTTCGTAAAATATTTTTATATTTTATTATATTTATTTTTCCTTGGGACTAATTTCGTATTTTATATAATAAAAAAAAAAAAAAAATATATATATATAATATATATATTAATAATATAATAAACTAATATATTTATTGTATACATATTATTTTTTATATTTATATATAAATTCTCTTGATCTTGAAAAAGGATTTTTTTCGAGAAGGGTAAATGAATTATGGCATCATATAATATTATATATATAATATATATTATATATAATATGGAATTGTATAAATATTATTTTGCGTCATAAAAACAGCTATAAATGTATACACTTATAAAATTATATTATGAATAAATAAATATAAATATAAATATAAATATATATATATATATATATATTTATTTATTTAAACCTGATTGTATATATTTCTCATTTTATAAAGATAATTATCTCCTTCATACATATATATTATCATATATATTTTATAGTTTAATAAGGAAAAAGCCCATAGAAAAAATATATTCAATTCTTTAATAACAAAAATGAATATATTAAGGAGTATATAATATATATATATATATATATATATATATTATTTTTTTTTATTTTATATTATATATATATATATTTTTATTTTTTTTATTTTATTTTTTTTTTTCTTGTTATTTTTTATATATTTATAATATATAAAATGTATAGGGCTGATATTATCAGAAAGAAGTCAACTTGTTTATTATTATCAAGTGAAAAAAATGCGTTTGAAAAAAAAAAATGGCTATTGAAAAAATCTTTGGATAATTTATTAGATCATAATAAAACACAAAAGGGATGTCTCCATTCCTTATCACATTTAAAAGATAAAATAAATCATCATAATAATAATAATAATATGAAGAATGGTTATAAAGAATTAGCTGTATGTTCATCATCAATTAAATACAATTCAAACGTAGATTATAATATATTTTATGATTCTTTAAATTATATTTGTGAAAATGTACAAAATATATGGAGTAATAAAAATAAGCATGTTAAAATCAATGAAAATATATCTAATATGTTTGTGAGATTTTTAAAAAAATATAATAATATTAAAAATGGAAACTACAAAATGAAAAAAGGGATATATAAAAATGATAATTTTATAAAATCATTTAATTATTTACAGTCCTTTTTGTTAAATGGGAAATGTAGTGATGGTGAAAAAATTATAAAAAAAATTTTAAAAGATAATAAAAGTTTAAAAAGTCTAAAAAAAAAAATGATGATGAAGAAAAATAAAGATTTTATGTTTTCCTCTGAGAGGAGTATGACTAATCTAAGTGGTCAGAACCAAAGTGAAGATACATTAACCGAATCAATAATTAATAATAATAATATAATAAAAAAACATATGTCATTTAATAATTCAAGATATACTAGTTTTGTTAACAATAACGTATCAAAATATAAATTAAACTTTTTTGAGTTTTTAAAAAATATTTATCTTTCTAAAGCACCCAAAGGATTTGAAAGATTTGAAAATAAAAGTCCTAATACCAATAATTTTAAATCTGAAGAAGAGAAACCACGTAAATATGATAATTATTTTTTTTATATATTCTTTATCTTATTATTATTTTTCCTTCTATTTGTGGATTCCAATGGTTTATATAATGAAATAAGTCAGAATGATTTTTTTTATAAATATTTATCAAAAGGTTATATAGAGAAAATTAAATTAATTAATAAAGATTATGTAAAAGCATATTTAAATACTCATGGTATAAAAAAATATCATATGAAATATGTAAGTTTCCGTGTTGGAAATAGTGACAGTTTTGAAAAAAAAGTAGAAGCTATACAAAGAGAAATGAATATAAAAAGAGATGAATTAATAGAAGTACAATATGTTAATGAAGCTAATATATTAAATGAAGTAAAAGGTTATATTCCAAGTATTTTGTTTTTTTTATTGTTAATATTTTTATTTCAAAAAATTACTTTAAAGAATGTTACTAATAGTGGTATGGATAAATTATTTAAATTTAGTAAGATATCTCCTATTAATAAAAATAATTTAAAAACAGATGTCAAATTTTCAAGTGTAGCTGGTATGAAGCAAGCTAAAGAAGAAATTATGGAATTTGTAGATTTTTTAAAAAATCCAACCAAATATGAAATATTGGGTGCTAAAATACCTAAAGGTGCATTATTATGTGGTGCTCCAGGTACTGGAAAAACTTTACTAGCCAAAGCTGTAGCTGGAGAAGCAAATGTTCCATTTTTTAATATTAGCGGTAGTGATTTTATTGAAGTTTTTGTTGGTATAGGTCCATCAAGGGTTCGAGAATTATTTGCTCAAGCAAGAAAACATGCACCTTCTATAATTTTTATAGATGAAATTGATGCTGTCGGGAGAAAAAGATCAAAAGGTGGTTTTGCTGGTGGAGGTAATGATGAAAGAGAAAACACATTAAATCAAATGCTAGTAGAAATGGATGGATTTCATACATCTAATGATAAGGTAGTTGTTTTAGCTGGTACTAATAGAGTAGATATTTTAGATCCAGCTATTACTAGACCAGGTAGATTTGATAGAATAGTAAATATAAGTAAACCTGATATAAATGAAAGATCTGAAATTTTTCAAGTTCATTTAAAAAATCTTAAATTACATGAATCATTAGATATTAAAAATATTAGTTATATATTAGCATCTTTAACACCTGGTTTTGTTGGTGCTGATATTGCTAATGTTGTTAATGAAGGAGCTATTCAATGTGCTCGAAGATCTAATTTATTAGGTGTTCAAATAAAAGATTTTGAACTAGCCATAGAAAGAGTCATTGGTGGGTTACCAAAATCTTCTTCTCTTATATCTCCACTTGAAAAAAAAATTATATCATATCATGAAACTGGTCATGCACTTATTGGTTGGTTTTTAGAATATGCTGATCCTGTATTAAAGGTATCTATAATCCCTAGAAATAATGGGGCCCTTGGATATTCACAACACTTAAGTGAAGAAATTATGTTATTTTCAAGAGATGCAATATTAGATAAAATTGCTGTAATATTAGGTGGAAGAGCAGCAGAAGAATTGTTTATAGGAAAAATTACAACAGGAGCTATTGATGATTTAAACAAAGTTACTCAGCTAGCTTATTCATATGTTTCTCAATATGGTATGAATCAAGAAATAGGATTGGTGTCTTTTCAACCGAACTCAAATAGTGAATATAATTTATATAGGCCACATTCAGAATGTTTAGCACATCTTATAGATAATGAAGTTAGATCATTAATTGAAACTCAATATAAAAGAGTTAAATCTATATTAATGAAAAATGAAAAACATGTACACAATCTAGCCAACTTATTATATGAAAAGGAAACTATATCATATCATGATATTGTTAAATGTGTTGGTGAAAGACCCTATCCAGTCAAATCAGCATATGAAAAGTTTGTAAAGGCAAATCCATACAAAGCAATAATAAACGAACCATTACTTGAAGATAAAAAGGAAAGTGATAATATGAAAGGTGATGTAAAGGGTGATACATCAAATGGTGCAACTGTTAATACAAAGGAGAATAAAAAAGACAATACAAAGGAAAATAAAAAAGACAATACAAAAAATCAGTACAATATTTCGGGTAACAATTCCAAAGATGATACTAAACAAACTTCATCAAAGTTGAATGAAGAGAAATGTAATGAAAAATTAGGAGATTCTCAAAAGAAGGATAATAAAATATCCAATGTGAAACTAAGATGATAAATTTAAATGATATAAGTTAAACGGTGGATAATTACCAAAATTACATTAATATTTATTGTTCAAAGAAGAATAATAAATATATAAATATAAATAAATAAATATATATATATATATGTATTTATTTATTTATATTTATTTATATATTGGTACACCTTATGTAGGTAGTCGTGTCCAACATGTAACGTAATATGATTGTAAAGTCAAAATAATAACATTTTAAATATTTTGTTGTAAAAAAAAAAAAAAAATTATATAACTTTAAATATATATATATATATTAATTTATCATGTTCCTGATATTTAGGGGACATTCTTTGTTTTTGAAAAATATTATTAAAACTCATAATAATTATTTTAATTTTTTTTTAATTTTTACTTTATATGTGTCTATATATTGATTTTGTAAATTTTTAATAATTATTGGCAAAAAGGAAATTGTTTATTTTTCTTTTATCTTTTTTTTTTTGAATTAAAATATATATATATATATATATATATTATTTATTTTTTAACATTGTCTATATACATATATATAAATTTTTTGTTTAATTAATTTGCTTATTAATTATATGTTTGTTCATTTTTTTTTAACGATTTAAAATAAATTGTAATATAACAATGAAAAAAAAAATATAAATAAACATAAATATATAAATATATATGTGTAATTATATTATTCTTTGTTTACTTAAAAAAAAAAAAAAAGAAAGGTATAATATATATATATATATATATATATATATTATATTATCAGTTCAGACGGTAAACATATGAAGAAGATTGAGTTATATAACGCACCCATCGATGCGTATTACTTGTTTTGTAATTTTCAATTATCCTCAGATATTTTATTCTAAGTTTTGATAAATTGAACATTGGTATTTCAAATAAAATATATATAGGTCCAAAATCTCGTTTTGAAAAGGCATAATGAGGACTTAAGGTAATTTTTGATCGAATACTATATTCATGTTCTCCCTGTAATATGAAAAAAAAATGAGAAATAAATAAATAAATAAATAAATGGATGTTTATATGTAAATATAAAAATTGTACAATAATACAAATATATATATATATATATATATATTTTTTTTTTTTTTTTTTTTTTTTTTTTTTTTTTTTTTTTTTTTTTTTTTTTTTTTTTTTTTTTACCTTGAATTTTTTGATGGTCCATAATAATTTGTTCTCATTTGATATATATTGAGCTGAGAATAAATCCGAATTCGTATTCAAGTCCAGGTGCACATTAGTTATGTGTTTACATAAGTTGCAATAAACAAATACATTTGTGCATGTATATTGAGAAGGGATATCTAGCCGTATTCTTATAAACAGTTCTACCTATAAAATAAATAAATAAATAAAAATATACACACACAAACACACATATATATATATATATATTTACAAATACTTTGTTGTGGGCACTTGACATATACACATACATAATATATAAATATACATACCGTATGATTTTGATTATATATAACATTTGCATATATTTTAAAAGGGGCTTTAAAGTTATTATTAATTCTATAATTCATAAGTACACATTCACCATCTGGTTGATATAAGGATATAATTTTATCTTTTTCAAATTGGGATAAATTAACTAGATGATTAAAATTACAATCATCAATAATAATATTATTCGAATTATCATGATGAATATTTTTAATATATAAATCATCATTTAAAGCTATTTTGATAAAAGGATTTCCTAATAAATAAGATTTTATTTGTATAACTCCATCAATATATGAATATACAATTTCTCCATTAGAATTCATAATTAAATTAATTTTTTCCACTATATCTATAAATATTTCATTTTTTTTATCATTAATTTGTATAGGTTTTTGTGATGCATTTGATGGTAATGTATTTGTATTTTTTATTGAAAAATTAGGTAGGTTAGTAAATTTTTTCACTGTATTATTATTTGTTGTTATTTCATTATGTATTAAATTTTTAATATATTCTGTATTACTATTTTGTAAATAACCATAATCTATTATTTCATCTATTATTTCATATATTAAAATAAAATTCGTTCGTATTAATTCTTCAGTTATTTGTCCACAAAAATCTTTAAATATTTTTAGCAAACGATGTAATAATTCAATTAAATAACTTGGAGAAATATTAAACAATGATGTTAATACAAAATATAAATTATTGCTTTTCAAATATGTAAAGTTTATACCATTCAAATAAAAAACTGGAGGTGCATCACCTTTATATAATTTTACATTTCGAAAAAATACTTCGGCACTACCTTTTATTATATCTCCACGAAAATCTCTATTAATAATAGTATCCCCTCTTGGAGACAAAATATAAAATTGGGATATCACCATTTTCAAAAAATAAAAATAAAAATAAAAAAAAATATATATATATATGTATGATATTTTTAAAAGGGTATGTTTATTATAATTATATTATTCTTTTTCCTTTTTTTTTTTTTTTGGTAACTCTTAATTATATCATCATAAAATATTATGCATTGAAAGAAAAAGAAAAAAAAAAAAAACAGTTCTTTTATTCGACGATATGTTTGACAAATATATTATATATATATATATATAATATATATATGTCCTATGTAATTGTCTATATACAAAAAAAAAATTTACATATATATATTTATGTATTCAAAAATATTATAATATAATGTTAAAAAAAAAAAGGAGAAAAACTAAATTTAAAACATTCACACAAGGTACATCCCTTGATTTCCCTTTTTTTCTTTTTGAAAAGGGAAAAAAATGTATAGCCAAATATTACAAAAAAATAAAATAATAAGATAGATTATATATAAAACAATATCTTATAATAATACAATAAAAAAAAAAAAAAAAAAATGGTACATATAAATATAAATATATATTATATATATAATAACATTTAGGTAAAATTCCTACTTTATATTTCTTTATTTTTTTTAATAATCTTATATTTATTATACATACATTTAAATATTTATATATTATATATATATATTATACTTTTTCTTCTATGTTATTTTATATATATAAAAAAAAATATATATCTCCATAAAACTTCTAAGAACATAATATTATCAAGAAAAAATAATATGAATATATATAAAACGAACCATTCTCATTATTTTTAAAAGATATATTATAAATATATTTATATCATTTTTTTAAAATTATGTAAAATATAACAAATAATAAAATAAATCCGTTTAAATGAACAAGTATATATTATATATATATATATATATATATATATATATAATAATATATTTATTTATATAATGCATATATATTTTATTATATATATCATACATATTTATATCCTCAGGAGATATAATATTTTATCTTTCTTTTGATTTTTTTTTTTTTTTTAATTTATATTATAGTTTTTAAAAAAAGGAAAAACATTTTGGAAAATTTAGAAAGAACAAAAAATATAAAAAATAAAATAAATAAACCGTAAATGTTTACATTATTTACTTAATAATAATAATATATATATATATATATATATATATTTATTTATAAATTTTACAATTATTTTAAAAGGAAAAAATAAAAATAATTCTAAATAATTAAGAGTACAAATAATATGGAGAAAAATAAATAAATACATACATACATATATATATTATGTTAAAATCTTACATATAATATTTTTTATATGTTACATAAAAGATAATAAAAGGGACACATAAAAAATAAGATTATTAAAAATGTATACATATTGAAGTATGCCATTCTACATATATATAATAATAGTAAGTGTTCACATGGTATATATATGACTTTACACTCATTTGTATATATATATATATATATATATATATACATATATTTTTTTTTTTTTTTTTTTTTATATATATACACTAACTCAAATCGAATCCCTGTGTATCATTTATTGCTGTGATCAAATTTTTATACAACACTTGTTTTGATAAATAATCTGGTAATTTCAACAAATTAACACAAGTAGATGCTGTAGGTAATCTTGTATGATCAGGTACCCTATATATACAAAATTTTGGATATAATTCTTGAAATCCTAATAGAGGGGATCTTGAGCAACTAGTTACAAACATAAGAAATAAACTTTTTTCATTTGGTGAAAAATCTTTTAATATTTCAAATAAATGTAAAACTGTAGTACTATTTTCATTATATCCACCTCCATAAACAACATTTCTTTTTAAATCATCTACATCAAAACATTTATCTTTTCCTGATATAAGTGTTTTTAATTCATGAGAACTAAAAAGCTTAAACCATTTTATTGGTATTAATTGTGATAATCCTTTTGAAAATCGTTGTGTTTTTTTCTTTATTAATTTATTGTATTTATAATTTATATATAATTTTATATACAATTTTTTATTTTCATCTGTTACAGCGATATTACGTCCATTTTCTATGAGATCTATGCATTCCAAATTTTGTTCATCCTCATAAAGGGAATTATCAAATATTTTATTTTTATTATCATCCTTATATTTTTTATTCTTCTTCTTATTATTATTATTATTATTTCTATTTATATCTATGGATGGCATTTCTTCAATATGTTGATTTTGTTCTTCCGATTCATCATTTTGAATCATCTGACTGTTTGAAGAAAGGTGTTCTTCTACGTTGGATTCTAAAATGTGTGATTCATTCCTTTCATCTATACTACTATAATTTGATGTATCCTCATTCATTATTATATTATTAATATTAATATTGTTTAATCCATTGGGTATATTATTCAAGTGATTTCTATACATACGGTTGTGAGAAAAAGTGGAATTATTTGTGGAACTGATATTACTAATCATGGAATCTAAATTATTTATCATGTGAAAAAAATTATTCATACTTGTAAAATTATATGTATTATTATTATCACTTGAAAAGAAAAGGTTTTCTAAATTATCCATATGATTAAAAAAAAGAAAATTATTATTATTATTATTATTATTATTATTATTATTGTGATGATTTGTGTGACGATTATTAGAATTGTAATTATTATTCCTCTTAGATAATTCGTAAAAATAATTTGTTATCTTTTCATATTGATCCTTTGTAAATTTTTCACCATCTGGATATTTTTTTTCATATATACAAAATGTTAAACATAATTTCTCAACATTTTCAACATTTTGAACATACAATAAACTATTGAATACATTTTGATCAATAAAATATAAATCATTTATATCCATATTATCAAATAATATATTATTTAAAAATACTTTATTAAAAACTGATTCTATTAATATTCTTTCATATATTGCTTTTCCAATTACTTTTCCACAAAATTCATATAAAATTAAATTATCATTTTCATTATAATATTTAGGAAATAAAGTATGATTTTCAACATTCTGAAATAAAATAAAATTTTGATGAAATATTTCTCTACATAATAATATAATAAATTCTTTAAATAATCCTCCTCCATCTATTCCTGTTTCTTCATTTCCATTTTTATCTATAAAAGATATACGAACATTTTGTTTAATTTGTAAGTTATCTAATATATTCAATGATATAAATCCATCTTCTAATATGTTCGTTCTTCTTATTAACATATGTTTTCTTTCTAATAAATTATATGTTGAATCATCTCTTATACTCTCTTTATTTTTATTTCTAAAATGATAAAATATTAATAAACGATCATCAAAAGGTAACGTAAAAGGCACATAACGTAATAAATAATTTGCCAATACATTTACAAATTTTATGTTATTATTTAAATATATATCATTCTTTTCTAAATATAAATTGGTTTCTTCATCATAACTATTATTATTATAATTTATATTATTACTCTCACCTATTATATGAAAACGATTTTTTAATAAATTATAAGTCTCTTTTATTACAAAAAAATCGTCATCAAATATATGTATATAGCTATTCAACTTATATAACTTTTTTAATAATATGGGCAAAATATAACTTAACCCTTTGTTATCATTATTATATAAATAATAATTTATTACATTCGAATAACAAGAATCGTCGTTATTCTTTTTCTTCGTATTGCTATTTTTGTTTTTCATGTTATCAAAAAGTTCTCCATTGTTTTGAAAAGACATGTTATTATAGTTGTTTGGAATTTCTTCATTGTGACTAGGATTAATAGATATATGTGAATTATTATAATAATAATAATTATTATTATTATTATTATTATTTACAAATGAATTATTTTCAAAAGGAATAACATTTTGATATGATTGATCATTTGAAAAAGATTTCACATTATCAACATATTTTAAATGTTCCACATTTGTATTATTTTGATTATGAAAAAACATATTCCCTTCTATATAACTCTGATAATTATACATATTTATTTTATCTAGTTCATCAAAAATATTTTTTATTTCAATAATATTTTTTTCATCCATACTATTATAACATTTCGAACTTTCTTTATTCCCTTCGTTTTCTATATACCTTTTAATCAAAGACATATTTTCTTCCTGCATATTTAAATATACATGTCCTTTATTTATATCATAACAGTTTTTATCACACATTATATCATCCATTGATATTTTTATTTTTTGAAAATTCAATAAAGATATATAATCATTATCATAAATATTTGTTGTAAATTGTTTAGAATGAATTTCATCAATATGATTTTCTTCCTTTTTTATCATTTCATTTTCATGTTCTTCATCATCATCATTATATATATCTTCATCATCTATATCTTCTATATAATGCAACTGTTTACTTTTTACATTTAAATTTTTTTTTTTAATTAATTCATTATAAATACAATTTATGGAATGTTTTAATATATACCACAAGGATAAAATAATAAGTTTACATACTCTTTTAAAATATTTATTCATCAAGAGGTATGTCATCATATTATTACTATAAATATTATTACTATAATTATTATTACTATAAATATTATTAATATTATTATTATTATTATTATTGTTGTTGCTATTTTGGTGCTGCTGCTGGTCATTTTCCATATCACATTTTGATGACATTATATTATTTTCTCTAGATACCACATCATTCTTTATGTCATAATGGATTTCATTTCTCTTAAACATCTTAAATTTATTTATGTCAATTAACTGATTAAACATATTAACAACTAAATAATAATGCAATAAAAAACAAAAGGATGACAAATATATAGATATATGCGTATTATCATAGTAAGGAAAAAACATAACATTTTTAAAAAATGAATTATCATTAGATTTACAACTATAACACCAAAATAAATATATTTTTTTAATTAAATATATATGTATATTATTTATTATTAAAATTTTTTTTATTCTTAATATTATATCATTATTAATCATATCATTAAATAAATAGGAATTCGCACCTAGAATCTTTTTATCTCTTTTACCAATAATATTTTCTAATGAAAAAAAACCATTTGCATGAACATAACTATTATTTCCACTACATGAATGATAATAATAATTATAATTATTATAATTATTATTATTATTATAATTAATATTATTATTATTATAATTAATATTATTATTATATTTATTATCATCACGATTGTAATTTGTTCCTTGATTATTTGCTAAAAATGGAAATTCATTCATATCTGAATAAAACAAATTGCCTTTATTTTTTTTATCCTGATAATTTTCAAAATTATTATTATTAATATTATAAATATTATTACTATCATAGACACTTCCTTTATTATTATTATTTTTAAAATTCGTACTCATATTTTTATTCCCTTTATTATTAACATTATTATTTATATGATCCATGTTATTATTATGCATACTATTATTAATCATATGATTATTTATATGTGATTTATATAATTTATCAAATTTTTTATATACCCCCTTTTCTATATTCTTCATATAATCATAATAATTTCTATATGTCTCAAATATCTTTCCATTAATATTACGTAAGGGTAATAAAAAAAACAACAGTCTATCTAATTTATTAAAACAATATTTTTTACATATATATATCAAAGATTCAATAATCTCCTTATTATAATAATAACCCATCTCCAAAGATATATTTTGTTTCTCAAAATATTTCTCTTGATTTATATTTTTTATTACACTATTATCATTCTTTTTTTTTGTAATTTCGCGCGTGTTATTATTATATATATATGGATGATATTCAAGTGGTAAAAATAAATACACATCTGCTAAGATATTCAAAACATTATCATACATTATATCTTTATTAACATGAACAAATAATAATAAATTTTTAAAAAGGTTAACACCTGATATGTTATATTCATCGAATGATTTTTGATTATATAAATCATATTTCATATTATAATAGGGTACTTTAAAATATGAACAACTATGATAAATATTATTATTATTATTATTATTGTTGTTGTTGTTGTTGTTGCTATTGTTGATGTATATTAATTCTTTCATAATATCCACATCTTTATATGTATTATTTATTATCCTAATTAATAAGATTTTCCATTCTTTTAATTCATTCTCTATATTAATTGTATTTACAAATAATTCATATATATTATATTTAAAAAAGGATACAAATAAAATATATGGTTCCTTAATATATTGTAAATTTAATTTTAGAAAATTTATAAGTAAATTAATTTTATATTTTATATCCATTATATTATTACATTTCATATCTTTCCCTTTTATTTTTAATATATAAAAATATATATATATCATATCACATATATATATCATTAATTTAATATTATCATATTTTACATCACCTTTAATTTCATAATAAATAGAAATCTTCTTTATTACAGTAATTATTCCTTCGATATTTAATATTATATAATCACTTATTTTTTTTAAAAAGGTTCTTAGTTCACTCACATTTTGTTTTTTATTAGAAGCATTTATATAAACACTACTACTATTATTACCATCACTTAAATTATTCTTATTATTATTTGTTGTTTCTATTGATGATGTAATACAACTAGAGGTAAGAGAAACATTGGGTTTTTTATTTTCGTTTGTTATTTTTCTTTTAACCAATTCATCAATAAATGAATTATTGATTATAAAATTATATAAATAATATATATGTAGAAGATTCCTATTTATATCAGATTCAATATTTAATATATTACTTCTTGCAGATATATACCTTTTATTATTATGATTAGAAAAAGTCCCACTTGAATAATTATTATCATTTAAATGATATTTTAAAATGTTACTATTATTATATGTATGTGTGATATTTTTTATCTTTTTAACATCCTTGTAATATTCCCCATATATATTATAATTGTATATATAATAATTACCCAGCAAAATATCCAAATGGTTTATTAAAATATCTAACTCTTTCTTATGCCTATAAAAAAACTTTCTCTCTGTTTCTGTCATATTATTATTATTATTTTCATTCTTCTTTTCATCACATTGGAGTGTATCGTTTCTGCTTATATTATTACCTAATGGAATATTATTCATTTTATTATCATCATCTTTTATTTTTTTATCATCATCTTTTATTTTTTTATCACCATTCATTTTATTATCACCCATTTCATTTTCATTATCAACTCCATTAGTCTTATCCACACAATTTTCATCGATCTTATTATAAAATTTCAAAGTATTTAATAAATTTTTTACAGGTGGGTATATTCCATCAAAGTCCATAGACTTATAATAATAATAGCAATTCAGATCAGAATAAAGAAAACAAGATTGTAAAGAAAATTCATATACACATAATTGTAAAGCTTGTCTATATATAGAGGGACATACTATTTTTTCTAATAATATTATATCATTTATTCTTTTCGAAACAACTTCATTTATTTCTTTCTTCCTATTTTCAAGACATTTTTTAAAACCTATATAATCACTAATCTTTTTAAAAGCATTTTTTCTCTTTATTAATGTCAAATTATTTTCTTTCTCTTTTTTTGCTTTTTCAATAAAAAAATCTTTATTCACAATAACTTGTTTTTTCCCGCTTAAATTAATCCTTCTATTTTTACTTTCTCCATCAAACATAGTTTTTTTTTTTTTTTTTTTTTTTAATATTAAACAAAATTATATATATTTTACAAATAATTCGCACATAAATATAACATATATATATATATATATATATATTTACACAGTACTTATAAATCCTATTATTTTTATTAACATGTTAAAAGATACAGGATATATATACATAAATATATATATATATATATATATAGAAATATTTTAAACACAATGATGACTTATTTTAATAATAATTCAAAAACTGCACTTAAAAAATTAGTCTTACAAATTCTTCATCTGTCCACATATATATATATATAAAGACTGATAATTTGAGACAATTTTTAAAATAATTTTTTTTTACAAAACAATTATATTAATATTTTTAAATTCAATAAATATAAGTTAAAACAATATATTAATTAATATGTAAATATAATACAAAATTATATAAATGAAGATATGTTGAAAAATGTATACATATATATAATATATATAAGTTATATAGTAAATACGAGGAATTTCTTCTTATTATACATTTACATAATCAAAATAGTATATTTACATATATATATATATATAATGTATTGATTATTATATAAATTAAAAAAAAAAAATACAAAAAAAAAATATATACATATATATATATATATATATATATATATATATATATATATAATATATATAATGTATTGATTATTATATAAATTAAAATATATATATATATATATATATAATCAATTAACACAACTTTGAGTAATGCAAAACATATGTGGAAATATTAATGAAAAGAAGAAACAACTTTATCACATTTTAATCTAATGGAGTAAAATATGCCGTTAAACAAACATAAGTATGCTTTATTTTCATTCTTCTTTTTTTTTTAATAACAATATATGATTTATGTAAATAATAGCCTAAAATATATTTATATGTATAATTAAAAATTTCAATGTAAACATGTAAAACAGAAGAGATATAAAACCAAAAACAAAAAAAAAGATGAAAATCAAAAAAAAGGAATAGTATTTATTTAAAAATATATTTTTTTTTTCCTTTTTTAAATGTTAAAAAAATACATAAACATAATATATATATGATTTTATATTACAATTTATTAAAATATGTTAATTATATTTTATTTAAATATAAAGAAAAATTAACGGAAATATAATAATATGCCAGTTTATATATAATATATTTTTTTTTTTTTTTTTTTTATATGCGATATGGAATTTAGAAATTATTACTGAAACATGACGCATAGAAAAAAAATATAATATATTATAATATAATATGTTATATATATAATATATTATATACATACCTTCTTCGTAATTTAATACAATATTATAAATATATAATATTTAGAATATTTTTTAAAATATGAATCCCTTTTAAAAATATATAAATCCATAAAAACACTTGAAAATATATATATATATATATATATAATTTTAATATTAAGAATATCTTCTTATTATTATTATTATTATATTTTATATGTAAATATATATTATGAAGAATATTTTGTAAAATATATGATATACAATTATATATTATTCAATATATATAATTCTAGATAGATTTAAAAAATATCATAATAATACATATTTTCATAGATTATTTTATATTTTTTTGTGTTAATAATAAGAAAGAGAAGAAAAATTATATCAATTTTTCTTTTAACGTTATTTTGAAATCAAAAAATTAAAGTATATATATATATATATATATGTGAAAATTTTTAATTATTTCTATATAATAGTTAAAAAATTGTTATAAATAAATTCATTTAATTATAAAACTATTTCAAACATAAATATATAACCAAAATACACGTAATATTTTATTATACATATGTAAGTAGTAATTTTTTTTTTTTTTTTTTTTTGTTCTTGTTTGGTCCAAAAAATATATGACCAGTTAATAATTTATATGTATATATGTACATGTAAATTATGAAAAAATATATATAATTTTATGTGCAACTAGCTATTTTTTTTTTTTTTTTTTTTTTTTGGCTTGAAATAATAATAATAAAAAAAAAAAAAAAAAAAAGCTATATATGTATTTATTTACAAATATATATAAATATGGCTGAGCATTTAGCTCGAATTATTGGAACAGAAGAGGACAGAGTTAATTGTCCTTTTTTTTGGAAAATAGGTGCTTGTCGTCATGGTGATCAATGTAGTAGAAGTCATTATAAACCTAATTGTGCTCAAACATTAGTAATAAGACATATGTATGATAACCCACCTATAGCTGTTGCAATAGCAGAAGGGCAAATGGTAGAAGATGAAGTATTAGATAAAGCAGCTGACCATTTTGAAGAATTTTATGAAGAAGTATTTGATGAATTAATGAAATATGGAGAGATTGAAGATATGGTTGTTTGTGATAATATAGGTGATCATATTATTGGTAATGTGTATATTAAATATACACATGAGGATTATGCTGAAAAGGCTGTAAATGAGTTAAATGGTAGATTCTATGCAGGAAAACCATTACAAATTGAGTATACACCAGTTACTGATTTTAGAGAAGCACGCTGTCGACAATTTGTAGAAGGTCAATGTCGAAGAGGCGGTTATTGTAATTTTATGCACATCAAACATGTTCCTAGAACTGTTAAAAGAAAATTATATAGGCGAATGTATAAAAAATATCCTGAATATAAAAAAAGAAGAGCAAGAAAAGACGATTCAGATGATGACGGACGTCGTGAAAGTTATAGAGAAGGAAAAGACAAATATAAAAGAGATAGACGTAGTAGTCAACATTATTCATCGAAACGAAAAAATAGAAGCGATAATGAAGATGATGACAATGATGAAGATAGAAGTTATAAACACGCAAGAAGAGAAAATAGTGCCGAACGAAGAGAAAAAATTGAAAGATGGAATAGAGAAAGAGAAATGAAAAATATGAACAAAGAAGATAATAAGTCAAATGCAGATGAAAAAGAAGAATGAAGGAGGAACCAAAAAAAAAAAAAAAAAAAAAAAAAAGAAAGCAAAATAAAATAAAATAAAATGAAATGAAATGAAATAATTAATTAAAAATTGATCATCATAGAAATTATATAAAATACCTTATTTTATTTTTATTTTTTTTCTTGGAATAAACTATAAAATTAAATTATATGAGAAGCAAGGACAATACTAAATTATGGAGAGCAGTTCAATAATTTGTAAATAATTAAAAATGAGGGATTAAATAATATTAATATGTTTATATTCTAATAATGTATAATAATAATATATATATATATAATATGATGATAGTGTAGATATATTATTACTTTGAAAATTTTCTTTATTATAATTTATTTAAATATAATGTATGTGTATATTTCTTATATTTTTATTTTCTTTTTTTTTTTTTTAATTCAAGATATTTTATAATATTATGAGAATACCCATATATTTTATTTTTAATATTATATGTAGTTTGCTTATATGTTGTTAATAATTCTTTCCCTTTTTTTTCCTTTTTTTTTTTTTTTTTACATTTTATAATATTTGTTAATAATTTAAATCTTTTAATTATAATATATTAAATATATATAATGTTTATTATGGCATATAAAAATATATTTTATATGTCAATATTAACATATTGTATATAATTTATTGTAATATATTCTTCTTTTATTTATTTATTTATTATTTTTTTTTTTTTTATTTGAAAACGTGTTAAAAAAGAAAATAATTTAACTTTTAAATAATAATTATTTGAAGAATAAAAAAATAAACAGTATTATATATTAAGTGTAGAAAATGATATAATATTATATATATATTATATGTTTATTATATATAAGAATACTTCCTTTATTTTATTTTATTTATGCGCATATTATAAAATTATATAAATGTTGTTTTATATAAAGTATAGTATAATATAATATAATAATAGTTTTATATTATTGTTCTTAGATGGAAATATATTATTATATAATATTATGAGAGCATATCATAAATTATAATATTATATAAAATAATTTGTAACATTAAATACCTATATTTTTATTTTAATATATATATATATATTTTAGATAATTTAAAAAAATTTGTAACTTTTTTAGAGGCATGTTGTTTTTACCATATATTAAATCTTATAATCAATTATAACTCTTAAAAAAAAAAAAAAAAAATCTATAAAATATTTTTTTTTTTTTTTTAAACATAATGGATGATGAAGAACAAATAAAAGAAAAGAAGGCAGATAATAATAGCAGTGTTCCTCTTTCAGAAAGAGATAAAAAAAAGAAAAAAAAAAAAAAGAAAAAGAATAATAATAATGAAAAAAGAGAAAAGGAAATTATAGAAGCCAAGTCAAATATAGAGGATATTTTTAGTAATATAAAAGTTAAAGAAAGTAATAATAAAAAGGTAAAGGAAGATAATAAACTAATAAACAAAAGTGAAGTAAATAAAAAAAATAATAATAAAATATCAAATAATAAAAAAAAAATAGAATCAGAAAGATTACGTACGCCAGACGGATTACCCATATATTCTATGGAGGAATTAAAGATGGGTGAGTTATCATTTTCAAACATATATATTTGTATACATGTATATATTAAATATATATATATATATATATATATATATATATGATCATATATTTGTATTATGTCAATATTTTTGTTTTTATAGGAAAGGGTGGCTACACAAAAGATTGTCCCTTTGATTGTAACTGTTGTTTTTAATTTTAAAAGAAATATAAACATTTGTTCAATAAATAAATAGAAATATAGTTAAAATATAAATAAAATTAATTTAATAAAATATATTCCAATATTTTATATTATCTTAAATTAAAATGAAATATTGAAATTTAAAAAAAATATAAAAAAAAAATAAAAAAAAAAGAAAAAGAAAATAAAAAAAAAATGAAAAAACACTTAATTATTTTTTTGTTCACATATATATATATATATATATATATATATATATATTTATTTATATTTATATTTATGTATTTATTTATTTATATATATATTTTATTTAATTAAGACAAAGATCAAAATAATAATTGACAAAACATAAATGGAGGATAAGGTTAAATAAAATAATGAATAACAAAATTGACAATTAATAATAATGAAGATTTTAATTACAAAAAAAAAAAAATGAAAAAACACTTAATTATTTTTTTGTTCACATATATATATATATATATATATTTATATTTATATTTATTTATTTATTTATATATATATTTTATTTAATTAAGACAAAAATCAAAATAATAATTGACTAAACATAAATGGAGGATAAGGTTAAATAAAATAATGAATAACAAAATTGACAATTAATAATAATGAAGATTTTAATTACAAAAAAAAAAAAAATTAAATAATATAATTAATAAATATATAAAATAATAATAATTATAATATATTTACAGACATATATATAATAGGATTATTTTTTAATTATCATTTTATATTAAAATAAAATTCCTGTCATTTTGATATGTTTATTATATATATATATATATTTTATATATATATTATATATTTATGTTGTATAATTGTGTATGCTTACAAATGTAGTTGAATATCTTTTTTTTCATTTATATATTTTTCATTGTTCACATTTGTAATTCGTTCATCTTCAATTACACTTGAAGAAGAATCATAAAAGAAACACATAACTTTTTTTTGTGGAATACAAGTTTCAAAAACTTTCAACCAGTTGGGTGTTTTTATATAATGTATTAAAATCTCGACTACTGTATTTACATTTAATACATTACTTTTTTTTTTTTTAATATATTTCTGCAAAATAAAACAAATAAATATAAATATGTATATATATATATATATATATATATATGTATATATTATTATTATTTCCTTTTTAGTGTACTTCTAAAGGTAGCTTCCTTGTCTTCAAACCATGAAGGGATGCTTGATAAAAAGATAAATTCTAAAAAAAAAAATATATATATTTATATATATATAATAACATTTACATATTTATATATTTAAGTGTTGAAATTTATTTCTATTTTTTTTTTTTGCATTGTTTAAACCTTTGAAACACTCCGATCTACTAGAGCTGATATAATATATACTTCATCCTTTTTTATTTCCTCTAATTCCTATACGATTGATTAAAAGGTAAAAAAATAAAAATACATATATATAAATACATATATATAATTATATATATATATATATATATATATATATTTTTACCTCTGAAGCGTCTGGAGATAACACAACAATTTTGTC
>NC_031491.1:578758-581258 GCF_001602025.1 Plasmodium gaboni | reverse complement strand
TTAACTATATAAATATTAAGGAAAATATATATATATATATATATATATAATATTATTTTAATAATATAATTAAGGACAAATAATTTTATAATTATATAATAACAAATATATTTGTATACTTATATACTTTTTGGTTCGTTATAAAAAAGAAGAAATAAAAAAAAAAAAAAAACTCATAAATAATGATAGATCATTTAAAATGCAATTGCATAAAATACAATATCCCTGACGAAGACTGTGAACCTGTAATAAAGGTATCAGAAAATAAAGATGATATGTTAGTAGCTGTATCGAGTAATAAAAGAAATATCCTTCTATATAAAATAATAAATAAGGAGATAATATACTCAGACACTTTTTTTATAGGAGTAAGTTACACATGATATATATTTATTAGTTTGTTTATTTATCATATATATATATATATATATTTATTTATTTGTATGTTCCAAACACCTTTTTCACATATATACACAAAAAAAAATATATATTTTATAATCATAGGATCCAAACAAAATTATTGCCCTGGAATGGTCTAAAAAAAACGATTTACTTATAGTTACAATAGATATGAAATGTATAATATATAAAAAAAAAGAGGATGGAAAATGGGAATATACTAATGTGAATATACCAACAGAAGATTTACCTACATGTGCTTGTTGGCATCCTCATACATATTCATTTGCTATAGGATTTACTTCTGGTATTATATTTATTTGTTCAAAAAAAGAAAATCAAAAATGGAAAATAAAAAAAATTACCAATCATGTGGCAAGTGTAATGTTTATAGAATGGAGTTCATCAGGTATACACAATATATATATATATATATATATATATATATATGTATTTTATTTATTATGTTTTTTTTATTTCTATCTTTTTTCAAATGAATAATCATACATAATAAGAAAAATGTAGTAATTAAAAAAAAAAAAAAAGAGCTCATTTATTTTATCACAAAATATTCAATCAATGACACACTAAGAATAAAACAATATAATATAGTTAAAATATATATATATATATATATATATATATATTTTTTCTTTTTTCTTTTATTAGGATATATATTATCTACAAATTCACTTGATTCAACCTCGTTGCTTTTATGCACTTCAGGTCTATTGGATGATAATATAAAGAACAAAAATAATATCAAGTACACCTTAATTAACAAAATTAGTATAATGTGGTTTCATCGTGTTAGAATTAGAGGAAAATATTTAAACATATGACAAACCATTATATAAGTATAATATATTATATATATATATATATTTTTGTATACTTCTTTTTAATTTTATACAGTATTTACAAAAATATGGAAACATTCATAACAGAACGAAATATTAATAATAACGACATAATATACAAGGTAAAAGATAAGATTGTTTTTTTCCCTAATAAATATATAAATATATATATGATATTAAAATATCTATTATTGTAATCTAGAACAGATCGAATCTGAAGGATACATCTTTTTGCATAGTTCCTTTTCATTGTCAAATGAAAAAATAGCTATAATTGGTATAAAAAAAGTTTAATCATCAGGACATAAATAAATAAATATATATATATATTTATTTATTTATTTGCTTATTATCAGTCATTATTATAGCAACATACTCCCTTTCATTTCCACAATATTATATATATAATATTTCCTCTTATTCCTTTTACATAACTTTGTAGCTACTAATTTTGAGAGCACGTATGAAAAGCAGCAAATAATAATTTCAGATTATTTCAAATCCCCAGCTAATATTCAATATGTTTCTTGGGTTGGACAAACACTACAAAGATGTTTATTTTTGGATGATGATAAACTGTTAGTTGTAAGTTGACGCAGTGGCATAACGCATACATATATATAAAAATATACATGTATATATTTATATGCACATATTTGCGTCTACATTTTTAAGGGGATACAAAAAAAAAATAAAATAAAATAAAAAATATAATAAAATGATTTATAAAAATTTCAATTTTATATGATGTAATTTATATTTTATTTATTTATTCATTATTATTTTTTTTTTTTTAAAGTATGGATATGAAATATTTCCAATCATCGTGGAATACTTAAATGATGAATGGATTATATCAAAAGTTGTGTTACCTGAATTTAATATAAAAAATTTAACTGTTGACTTTTTTTATGATCAAAAAGAAATTCAAGAAATAGAACAAGAATGTGAACATTTAGATGGAAATCAAATTATTGGTGAAATTGTTGCTCATTCAAATTATATTTTACAAATATCTATGTTAGAACCTTATGAAAATAAAATATATATTGAATTTATAACAGTTTCAAGTGATTTCAGTATAGTTCTTTGGAATTTTTCCATATAAATATTTTTAGCTAGTTCAAAAAAAAAAAAAAAAAAAAAAAGGGAAAGAATTATTAACAACATATAAGCAAACTACATATAATATTAAAAATAAAATATATGGGTATTCTCATAATATTATAAAATATCTTGAA
>NC_031491.1:566054-578458 GCF_001602025.1 Plasmodium gaboni | reverse complement strand
TTTTTTTTTTTTTTTTTTTTTTTTTTTTTTTGAATATGTTTTTACATTTTTTGGAAATAAAATGTAACATTTTTTAAGAACTAAAATAGAGAGTTAGAAATTAAATGCAAAGACATATATAAGGTTAAAAAAAAAAAATTTAATAAAGTCATGCACACAATATATATTTAACGTGAATACCACCATATGGGGGGAAATAAAAAAAAATATATATTTTTTTATAACACTAGTTCTTATATTATATAAAAAAAGAAAATGATATATTATATAAAATAAAAATTTTCATAATTATAGAGAAAAAAAAGAAAAGAAAAGAAAAGAAAAGAAATAGATATGTCATTAAATAAATATATATATATTATATATTGACAGAATTATGCACATGTTGTGTATAAGTTGTATAATATATATAGTACAAAATTGTTTGATAATATTAATTTTGTGATATATACTTTTAATATAACAAATATATATATTTCTATCATTTATATTTATGAAATATTGTTCAAGTAAAATTATAATTATATAGCCATTATATGAACAATATATATATATATATATATACATATTTATAATTATATATATGTTTAATTTAAAACATTTTCAAAATTCTCATATTACATTTAATAATAATAAAAGTTCACAAATATAAAGGAAATATCATAAATATTATCTTGTGAATATTTTAAAAGTTCATGCGATTTGTTTTTTTTTATGTAGAATGACGTTTTATTCTACCAACAATCAAACAAAATAAAACATAAAAAATAAAATATATATATATATATAATATACGTAGTAGGAGAGAAAAAGGAAGAACAAAATGAAAGTTATAAAAGCAAGTAAAAATAATTTTGTTCATCTAAATAAAAGTAATCAATATAATTGTAACGATCAACCATATGATTCATTATTCAGAAAAAACTGTGTATCGTTCTATGAAGATTTTGATACCGAAGCAATATACTTATTAGTAATAAAATATATATATATATATATATATATATATATATATATATATATGAACACATTCATATATATAAATATTTTTAATTTTCTTTTAATTGTAATTAGGATAAAGGAAGTCGTCCTATTTATCACACGCTGTAAGTATTTTATAAATGTATTAGTTTGTTTCATGAAAACATATATGATATATATATATATAATATTATACCTATATATATTTATTTATATTAATATTTTTGTTTTTCTTATTTTATGAATTACTATTTGTAGGAAAGATAAAGAATGGGATTCTTCTAATAATCGAAAAGACACAGAAAAGAAAAAGAAGAAAGAGGTATATTCATATTAAAAAAAAAAAAAAAAAAAAAAAAAAAAATCAATAGAATTATTACGCCTTAATATGTTCACAAATATTTTATATGATATATTATATTTTATTATAGGAATTTGAAAAAATTGATGAAATTATAAGCAATGCTGAACATTTAAATATATTAAGAAACAAATTATACAGTTTTGAATATCAGAATATTTTAGAACCACTGGGCATATATATTTCTCAGCAAGAGGAGGAAGAAGAGAACATGTAAAAATAAAAAAAATAAAATATAATATAATATCATTTTTTTGAAAATACTAGTGTCAAAAATTAACAGGGCGACACTATTAATTTTGTAAATATTTATTAATGTTCATAATCTTTTTAAATTTTTGCAGAAAAAGAGAAATGGAAAATTTTTATAAAGATAAATATGAAGTATTAAAAAAGAAATATGTTCATCTTAAGGAAAATATCGACACCATATTGGACATCGAAAGAATTAAGGTAATAATTTATAAACCTCTTTAAAGTATTCACACAAATATTAATATATACACATATATATATATATATATATATATGTTATGCTTTATTTAATTTAATGTATTATGTAGGCTGGGTTATTTTACACCAAGGAAGATTTACAAAAAATTTTTGAGACAATAAGAAAACACCAATGCAAGATTAATAACAAAAAGGATATAATTAATTTTCAGAGTAGTATGTTGGAAAAAGCTATAGAACATAAGTAATAAAAAAATAAGAAATATAAATTTGTAACAGTGATACATTAACATGATATGTATATTATATATATATATATATATTTTTTTTGTAGCAAAAAAAACAAATTGACCATCATGAAGGATAAGAGGAAGAATGAAAAACTATTGGAGATTTGCAAATCATACTACGAACAAAAGTAACACATGAAATATATAATATATATATATATATATATATATATATATAAGTGTTAATATATTTTTTTATATATATATATCTTTTCATATAAACAATATTTTATTTTCTCCTTAGTGAAAAGGCACAAAAAAAACTCAGACATTTAAAATACTCTTTCCTCGAATATAAAATAGCCCTAGAAAATATTGTGTCGTGTTGTGAAAAAATTGGGGTAATAATAAATACATACATAGATAGATACATATATATATATACATATATATATATATATATATATTTCCCCCCAATTTTAGGGTGACAAGATTATTCTAATGGACGGAATAAAATCAGCTAGGGCACAAGCGGATATATCAATTGCAAATGATATAAAAAATAAGTAATAAGATATATGGAAGAAATAAAAAAAAAAAAAATTCATTACAAATATATACATATATATGTATATATATATATATGTAATGTTATATTATGTTGTCTTTTATTATATTTATTATAATATTTCTACTTTCTTTAAAAGGATCAAAATTGAGGAATTAGAAATGAACATCAGTTATTGTGAACAGCAAATAAACGTAAGAAAAAATTAATATATAGTTACAAATACATTTTTATATTCATTTACAACAAAATCTTTTTTTTTTTTTTTTTTTTTTTTTTTTTTTTTTATATATATATATATAAAAGTATCTGAAGGATGATTTGGATTATAAAATGGAAGAATTAAGAAATAGCACCTTATACACTGAGGAGGTTAAAAATGAAGCGTCTTACTTTAAACAAGAGCTCTCAAAGAATAATGACTTACTATTACAGGTAAAATATATATATATATATATAATATATTATAACATTTAAGCGTCTTTTTGTAAAAACAATTTGTTCATGGTATTAATATTATAAATACGTTTCATGTTTCGTCTCAATATGTATAATATATATATATATATATATATATATATTTTATTTTTCTTATATAAGGTTATGGATCATTTCCATCAAATGATTAACAACGTAGATGAATTTATTTATAAAAATAAGGACAAGAATGAACTTATAACATATATGAATAAAAAGAAGAAAAAGGTAAAAAAAAAAAAAAATTAAAAATTAAAATAAGTAATATGTAATAAAAATAACAGAAATAATGAAAATAAAAGTTAAGAGTGTATTATAATTTTATTGAAGTGTATACATATATATATATATATTTTTGTTGTTTTGTTTTATCATATTGTCTTATTGTTATATATTTTTATTTATTTTTTTATACACAGTATGGAGATATTTCCAAAACGATATGCCAAAAAAATAAGGAGCTAAATTTGAAAGTGAAGAATTTTGTTCCGTATAATTTTTCTATGGGAAAAGAATTGAAGAAACATGAGGAATATTTGAAAATACAAATTGATGAAATGAAGAAAAAGGAAGAGGAGGAAGAAAAAAGAAAAGAAAAAGAAGAGGAGGAGGAAAGAAGAAAAAGGAAAGAACAAGAGGAGGAAGAACAAAAAAAAAGGAAAGAAGAAGATGAGAAGGCAGAGAAAAAAAAGAAAGAAGAAGAGGAAGAGGAGGAAAAGAGAAAGAAGGAAGAAGAAGAATTATTAGAAGAAAAGAAAATAAAAAATGATGAAACATTTGAAGAAAAAAAAATAAAATTAGTGAAAGAATTAATGAAAGACGTTAATGTAAGAAGGAAAAAAAATAAAAAAAAAAAAAAAAAAAAAAAATATATATATATATATATATATATATATATATATTACTTTTATATTTTTGGTATGAATAATTATATAGGAGGAGACGCTAAGCCTGGAGAAATGTATTGATATTATATACAAATCGGTAATAAATACATTAAAAATGAATTAAGGATTTATATAAGTTTATTCGTTTTTATACACATGTGTTGCATATTTTTAAAAAAAAGCTAAATTGAGTCATTATAAAAAATATTTTATTATATTTTTTTAAATATGCAGAATTTACCTTTAACTCAAAATAACTTAAATAAATTAAAAAATATGGGAGATATAAAAAAAGACGAATTAGTCACTTTTGTAAAGACCCTAATGTTGAATGAAGAGGAAGCTTTTGAAAACATGAAAACTTTTTTCGAAATATGGGATATAATGGTAAGACAAAAAAAAAAAAAAAAAAATAATAAAAATAAAATAATAAAAATAAATAATATAATGATAAAAGAGTAATGTAGAATTATTATATTTGTGTGAATTGTAATTTTATATGTGACTTACATGAGAGAATATTTTATACATGTCTTTATTTAAATTTCCTTCGTGCTTTTTCTTTTTTGTTAACATTACATTATAGAAAACGGGTTATATGCATAAGAATCTCATCATATCTATTTTGAAACAGTTTGGAGATAACTTAACAGAAGAGGAATCAAATTATATACAGCAGTATAAAATATATATATATATATATATATATATATATATTTATATATATTTAGCGATGATTCTTTTATGAAAATATAAAATTATTATTTTTTTTTTTTTTTTCAGGGAACTAAACCAAACGAGCGAGTCTAATATATCTTATATTAAATTGCTCAAAAAGTAAGTATTGTGCATATAAGAAAAATAAGAGAGAAAAAAAAAAAAAAAGAAACATGCCATAGTATATAACATAAATATAAATATATATATATATTAATTATATATTTATTTTTGCAGGTGGATATATGGAACAGAAGAATAAAGTTTTATTAACTGTATATAAAATAGTAGTGTACATAAAAAAAAAAAAAAAAAAGTTAATATTTCATAAGACCTAAATTATAAATATATATAATATATATTATATATATTATGCCGGTTAAGTTATAATTAATTTATATTTATCCTATTCAAAAAATATATGAATAATACAATTTTTATATCTTTACATTGTCTAAAAAAAGCTTTCCATTTTGTCCTTTTTAATATATAAATAAGCATATTTTTTTTTAATATGTTTTATATTATATTCCGTTATATATATATGAACTTTTGTTATTCCATAAAGATGTATTAATAATATTGCAAGGATATATTAAAAAAAAATATATATATATATTTTATTTTATTTGATTGTTGTTTTATTTTCTATATATACTATTGTTATATATTATATATATATATTTTTTTTTTTTACAATTTATTATCTTGTTTTGGGATAAAAAAAAAACGTTATATTTATGGTACATGAAAAAATGAAAAAATTATATATATATTATATATATGTAAGTATTAAATTTTTTATTTTTTTTTTATATAATAAACAAGAAGAAAAAGAATTCCCACGAATTATTGTTGTGAGTATGAATACATACATAATTATATAAAAAATATATATTATATATTATATATATATATATATAATTATATTCTTCCTCAAGCTCTTATTAAAAAATTAAAGAAATGTTTTTATAAGAACATATAAATATTATATATATATATATATATATATATATATATATTTTTAAATTTAATATTCAAATTGAAATTAGAAAATAAATAAATAAATAATTAAATAAATGAATTATTTTTTTTTTTCAATTTAATTTTTTTTTTTTTTTTTTTTTTTTTAAATAAAAAAAAATTTATGGCTAGCTACAAAATAAAGCAATAATATAAAAAATATATATATATATATATATATATATATATATTTATATTTATATTTATTTATATATTTTATTTTTTGAGATTTTTCCAAATTTACGATATTTCTTTATATTATGGGCCTGGGAGGAAAGAATGAAAACAAAGCGAACGTGATTAAAGGGGCTGGAAGTATAGGCAAGTATATTAAAGGAAATGGTAGTAAAATAAAACAAGGGGGGGAATGTAATAACAGTAGTGAAAATGAAAATAGTGATAATAATAATAATAATAAGAGTGACAATAATATCAAAAATGATGATAATAATAAGAGTGATAATAATATCAAAAATGATGAAATAAATAAGAGTGATAATAATATCAAAAATGATGAAATAAATAAGAGTGATAATAATATCAAAAATGATGAAATAAATAAGAGTGATAATAATATCAAAAATGATGAAATAAATAAGAGTGATAATAATATAAAAAATGATGATATTAGCAATATTCCAAGCACGAATACAAGCACGGTGAGCAACAAAATACAAGGGAAAGGATCTGTGAGTTATAAGAGCAAAGAAAAAACAGGTACTCATTCTAGTCATAATAAGAATACAAAAGGTAATAATAATAAAGTAAGAACATCAGGTAAGATTATAAATTCATTATCAAAATATAGTGATTCATATGCTTTAATCTTTCCAAATGCTTTACCTGTTAAACAGGTATTATGGGGTTTAGATCCTTTAAATAAAGTTTGGAGATATTGTTCAATTGTATATGCTAGACCAAAGAATAAGGTGTTAAATGATACAAATTTTATGTTTCCATTAAATATGAATAAAAATGAAATAATTAATAAAATGAATAATGAATTGAATAATAATAACAATGTTTGTATGAGTGAAAGTGATTATGATTATTATGTTCACTGGGAGAAGTTTGATAGAAGATTAGATTGTTGGTTAGGATATGAAAATTTAAGATTATTAGATAAAGAACCAGATGATGGTTTACCTCTTATTAAAGATAATGATAATGTATCAGATCATGAACATGCAGGTATTGATAAAGAATATTTAAGAGAACATGAAGAAAATACAAAATTAAAAACAATTAATCAAATAAGATTTGGAAAATATTTAATAGATACATGGTATTTTTCACCATATCCTAAAGAATATCAAAATATAGATATATTATATATATGTGAATTCTGTTTATCATTTTTTAAAGAATATAGTGAATTAAAAAGA
This sequence comes from Plasmodium gaboni, assembly GCF_001602025.1. Classification (NCBI taxonomy): domain Eukaryota; phylum Apicomplexa; class Aconoidasida; order Haemosporida; family Plasmodiidae; genus Plasmodium; species Plasmodium gaboni. The sequence goes on along the minus strand of NC_031491.1, from coordinate 571,376 downwards.
CATACAGAAAGATGTGAAATTAGACATCCCCCAGGAAATGAAATATATAGAGAAGAAAAAATATCTATTTTTGAAATTGATGGAAGTTATTTTAGAATATATTGTGAGAATTTATGTTTCTTATCAAAATTATTTTTAGATCATAAAACATTAAAACATAGAGTAAATTTATTTTTATTTTATGTTATTACAGAATATGATGAATATGGTTATCATATAACTGGATATTTTTCAAAAGAAAAATATTCTAAAAATAATGTATCATGTATTCTAACACTACCACAACATCAAAAAAAAGGATATGGTAAATTTCTTATTAATTTTAGTTATTTCTTATCACAAACTGAAAAAAGAACAGGAACTCCTGAAAGACCTTTATCAGATCTAGGTGTAGCATCTTATATGGCTTACTGGTATGAAACCATTTTAAAAGTTCTTATAAATTATGAACAATTATCTATACAAGAATTATCAGAAATTACAAGTATAGAAACTAATGATATTATCTCTTGTTTAGAACAAAAAGATATTTTTAAAAATTCTATCAATGGATTAGATTCATTTTATTATATAAACCCAAAACAATTGGAATTTATACTTAACAAATTGAAGCAAACAAATAATACCCCCTTGTGTAAAAATAAATTACATTGGGTCTCTTATGATTATTACTTGGCTCTATATGAATAAAATTAATTTACAAACATAATAATCTGATATGTCATATGTGTCTCATCTAAAAAATATATATATATATATATATATGTATACATATTTTTATTTATGAATTATTTGAAAAAATATCTTTTTTGTGTTTTTTATATTTATTTAAAAACTTTTTTTTTTTTGGAGTATAAAACATTTAATTAATTTGGTATGTAATAATATCTATAAAAATTAAAATTTTTTAATAATTAATATAAATAAATAAATAAAACATAATATACACATAACACACATATAGTTATATATATGTAATAATAAAGTATACGATAAAAATTGATTAAGTATAACAAGAAATTATAAAAAAAAAAAAATAATACATATATATATATATATATATTAATAAAATTATATAGAAAAACTTTATTTTGTAAATATCTTAATCATCCTCTTCATCTTCATCCGAATCTTCTTCAGGATCTGAGTCCTCCTCATTTTCATCCGAGTCGTTTTCTTTTTCTTGATCTTGTTCTTCTTGTTCTTGTTGTTCTTCTTGTTTTTCTTCTTCTTCTTGTTCTTCTTCTTGATCTTGTTCTTCTTCTTGATTTTCTTCTTGTTCTTGCTCTTGATCTACATCCCTTTCATGTTCATCCTCATCTTGCACTTCTATATGCTCTGTCATTCCATCTACATCATCATTTAAGTCTTCATTAACATCCCCGTTTAAATCGTCATCCATTTGACTGTTAGCATTTGTATCATCTTCATTTTGTGCTTCATTATTTTCCCTTTTTTTATCTTTTTTTTTCTTTTTTTTGTCCTTTTTTCTTTTCTTTTTTTTTTCCCCCTCATCCTGCTCATCCTTTTCATCTTGTTCATCTTGGTGACTGTGTCCACTGGGTTGGTCTTCATCATGTTTTCGTTTATTTTTTTTCTTTTTCTTTTTCTTTTTTTTGTCTTCCTTGTTTAGCTGCTTGTCTAATTTTCCGTCTTTATGAAAGGAGGACAATTCATTTCGATATATTTGCTCTGCCTCGTTGATGTAATCGATATTTTTTGAGAGCTTAACGCCCTTGACCATGTGTTGAATTTTATGTTCTAGTTGTTTTTTAAAAATAAGTCCATATGAGTTGGTAGGATAATCAGAAAATGAATCGATTCTTGCTGCCATAGCACTTTTACAAGATAAGTATCTTGACATTCTTCCTTTAAGTGGCAGTGGTGTTTTAGAGATATATGATGAGTTATATAAGATTCCATATTTTGGTGTTTTTTTATTTCCTTTTAAAGAATTAAATAATGCTTTTTCTGATCCAAATATTTGTATACTACTAGATGGACATTTCGCTAGATTTACTAAAGAACCAGCATGACTAATTAAACGAGCACTTAGTGTATTTCCTAATAATTCTTTAAGATTGGGTGATACAATATTAAGTTTATTATCTAGATAATTCCATAAAATATTTCTAGTATTAGATAAATTAATAACTTCATTAGAAAAGTTAAGAATATTAGCTAAATCTTCTTCAGTTAGTTCTTGTCCTATAGAAAGATTAGCTACTTTACATATATTTTTTGTCAAATCTTCATTTTGAGTTATATCATTTATTTTATCTTCATATTCATCAAAATCAAATTTTTCTTTTATTTGAATTAGATTAACTAATTTACAATACATACATACATCTGTTACAATTTTTTTTAACTCTGGAAAATGCCAGCTATACCATTCTATAACTCTCATACTAAATAAATTAATATTTTTATCTAATGATTCAATAGTTCCTATACTATTAATAATTGACTTATCTTGTTTTCTTGGATCTAATTTTAATTTCGATCTTGAATAGCTATGACCTAGACCTATATTAAAATGTTTAATATCTATATCAATATTATTTACATATGTTGATATTTTCTTTAAATAATATTGTCTGCATGCACGAAATAATTCCAAAACATTATTATTATGAATTATATTAAAACCAACATTAGATAAATTCTTTCCTAAATTTATATCTGCAACACCTAATTCATATTTATTCTTATTATTTGGCAAATTCTGTTCTAAAAAAGATAACAGAAAAGGTGTTGCCTTCCCTTCATTTATATTTAATAAATTATCTAAAGCTCTCTCAGCAGTTTCAAAAGGAATAAATGCACAGAACTCTACCATTTGATGAAAAATATCACTCTTCAATATTTTCTTTTCAAGTTCTTCACTGCTTCCTATTTGTTCCCATTCTTCAATCTTTAAAAGAAAATATCCAGCTGAACATTCGAATAAAATGTAAAGCTTCTTCATATTTGAGGTAATATCTCGGTGTAAAATAAAAAAAAAAAAAAAATAAAAAAAAAAAAAAAAAAAAAATATATATATATATATATATATATATTATATCATTTGTATATTTTTTATATGGAAAAAATGTTCTTCTACATTTTTTTTCTTATTAAATAAAGCGTTGTAAAAATTTTAAATGGTATATAAATGAATAAATAAAAAAAAAAAATATATATATATATATATATATGATAATACGATTCTACATATTTTATCTTTAATATTATTATAATATCAAAGGATAACCATTATATTATATTATTTTATTTATTTTTAATTTTTAAATAAGGAAAATATAAATTTAATTATTTAACATTATAAATAATAACATCATTTACAACGCAAGCCATTTGATAAAATAAATAAATAAATATATATATATATATATATATATATATATATATATGTATATATTTATATTTAATTATGAATAAATATTATAATGTTTTATTTTTATTTTTTTTAAGATTTATTTAAATTTTAATTCGTAAAAATATATATATATATATAATATAATGATAGAAAAAATGTATTATTAAAATTTGATACTCATTTTAAACTTATAATAATTATATATATTATATTAATTTATTATCTACAATTCTCTTAATCCCATAAAAAAAAAAATATAGGGATTTATTATATATACAATGAATTAAATAATACATACATATAAATATATTATATATATATAATATAATGTATATGTATATATATAATAATTACTCCGTTATGCATCATAAGAATAAAAATAAGATAAATATATAAACAATTAAAATAATATATATTATATATATATATATATATATATATGCATACTTTTAATAATTTCAAAAAAAAAAAAAAAAAAATATATATATATATATATATATTTAATTAATATATCTATATAAATAATAGAATATATATATATATATATATATTTTTTTTAATTTTTATCTTATCTTTTTATTTCATTTTATTATTCTTTGAATTTAAAAGTTTTTATATTTATTCATTATAAAATAAATTATATATGTCATATATATATTATTAAATATATGTTTATATTAGAATATATAATTATATTATGTATATTAGGATGAATTCTTTTGAAACTGAACATTTTTTTTAAAATATGATATTGAAGTTTTTATGCAGAAGGGAAATAATAATATGTAAATATAATAAGTTATATATATATATATATTATATATATTTATTTATATATGTAGAAGTATTGCACACATATATACATATATATATATATAATTAATTTGTTTAAAAATTCGGTCTTTTAATAAAATCTTAAATGGTATGACAAATTATAATAGTTTAATATTTTTCCATTTTAAAAAATGCAACAAAGGGGGAAAAAAAAAAAAAAAAAAAATAAATAAATAAATATATATATATATATATATATATATATATATATATATAATAATACATATGTACATATTTATGTATTCCATTTCATAATTCATTTATTTTTCTTTTTGTGTATATTTTCTTCATTTTACTTTTATTTTTTTAAAATCTATTTGTTATAAAAAAATTCCGATACAAGAATATTTCAATTTATTTCGATAATATAAATAATATCTTAGTATTTATATATATATATATATATATATGTGAAAAAAAAAAAATGATTTAAAATTCATTAACATTGTGACGATGATAATATATTGAGCTACTTTATTTTTCTTAAAAAAAATAGTTGCATAATATATTTATCACATTTTGTTAGCTTTAAATATTTATTAAAAAAAAAAAAAAATATATATATATATATATATATATATATATTTTCCTTGGTTTTAAAAAAAAAAAAAAAAAAAAAGAAGAAGATAGTTATATAGACACAAACATATGGTTATTATAATAAACAAATTCATTAGACTAATAATATTCTAATAAATTAATATTATATCACCATTTTAATACTGGTTATATATACATTTTATTTATACAATTAAAATAAGTGTAGCTATTTAACGTTTCAAAATGGTTCAATAAAAATATTTTCAATAGGCATTTGTTCAGAATATATGTATATATATATATATAAATGATATACATATATAAATATATATATATAAATGATATACATATATAAATAATATACATATATAAATAATATGTATATTTCACTACAAAATTAATATATATATATATATATATATATATATATATATATATATATATTTTTATTTTATTTTTTTTTTTTTTTAACCCCCCCCTTCCAACTCATAGACCCTCTATTATTATTAAAAATGAAAGATGAACAAATGCAGTGCTATTATATTACTGAGAAAGGAAAAAATAAA
>NC_031491.1:563301-566025 GCF_001602025.1 Plasmodium gaboni | reverse complement strand
GTGTTATAAATATATGAAAGAAAATTATGAAAGACTATATGATTATTTATTAAAAGAATATGAACTTTCAATGACAAATTTAGTAAAAAAATTATTAGAACAAAATATAGATATGAATAAAGATGGAGTACAGATATTAACACGTATAAGAACAGATGCATTAAAATATTTAGCTAAACAAACAAATTATGATGAAATAAAATTTAGTTCAGAAATTCAAAAATTATGGAAAGAGAAAAAAAAAGATGTACATTTATTTATAAGTCCAGGTACATTAGAATATTTAAGAGAATTAAAAACTAGAGGTTATATATTAGGTGCTATAACAAATGGTGATTCTGATGTAAATGAAATAAAATTTTTAAATGAAATATTTTCATTTGTTGTTAGATCTATGGATTATAATTTTGCAAAGCCAAATGTTGAAATATTTAATATAGCAGAAAATTTATTAAAAGAAAAAAATATTAATTTTCATGTAGATGAATGGTTACATGTTGGAGATGATGTATATACAGATATTATGGGAGCCAAAAATAAAAATATTAATTGTGCTTGGATTACTATGTTTAGAGAAGGAAGAGAAATATCACATAAAGAATGGTATTCATATCTAAAATTAAAATATGAACAAAATGATAATAAACAAACTTTATCACAATTTGATCCATATGCAGATGGTCTCTTTGCTAAATTCAGAAAAAAGGACGTTGTTCTACCTTTTGATTATATAGATATAGAAATAAGACACTGTCGAGATTTAGATAGTATCCTTTCACAACAAATAAATAATTAAAAAAAAAAATATATATATATATATATATATTTATTTATTTATTTATATATGTATGTATTTTTTTTTTAACATTTCATATTTATATATTTTTTTTTTTTTAATTTTTTTTGTTAAGCTCATATTTTTAAAATATATACACATATATATAATATATATGTCTATCCATTTCATATTATTCTTTTTTTTTTATTTTATTTTTATCTATCTTATATATGCCTTTCACACATATATATATTATATATAATAATAATGTGAATGGCCAAACAATATGTACACATAAATATATATATATATAGTATAACTTCCACATATAATATATATGTGGATTTTTTTTTTTTTTTTTTTTTTTGAATATTCTTTATTATATCATTTCTTTAAACGCGTAATAATTTTTTTGTTGCAATTTGTTAAAATGTAAAAGTTAAAAAAATAAAATAAAATAAAATAAAAATATATATATATTAAGATTATATGATTATATTAAATGAAATGTTTTTTTTTTTGAGTGAAAAGGTATCTTATATAAAATATAAATAAATATACATATATATATATATTTATTTATATGTATAGTTAAACATATATATATTTGTCATCTTGTTTTAAATGATCTATTTATAATTTCTCATGGTCTGATGAACCTGGATAACTGTCGTCCTCAGAATGAACTGAACAACATGAAATATCAAAACATGCATCTGACATACTATCATCATCTGACATACTATCATCATCTGATATGTTGTCATCATCTGATATGTTGTCATCATCTGATATGTTGTCATCATCTGATATGTTGTCACCATCTGATATGTTGTTACCATCTAACACATTATGATGATTCGCTCCATTTGTGTCATTTCCATATAGATTATCTTTATGAGATGACAATTTCAATGCTACCATTATATCATAGGTTTTAAAAAATTGATATAATTGTGTTACGTCCACATTACATATATCACCAAAATTTATTATATCATTTTTTTGTTTTAAAGCATTAACAATTTCTTCCGTTTTTTCTGAACAACATATTATAGATAAGGTTGATCCCATGAGTGCATTTTTTTTATCTATTTTAAAGTCTACAATTTTTGATAAATATTTTTGACATACATATAACATATCCTTTGTTGTGATTTTTTCAACATTAGATAATAATTCTTGATAAAAATTTAAATTTAAATTTTTTAAGCTTAAGAAGATAGTTTGGCTAGCACGATCACTAACAGTTTCTTGATTATTAAATATACTATAATAAGCACTACTTTTAGCAATAGATAATTCATTTTCTTTCATTTCATTATTACAATAATATTTCAATATTTTTATAGCTTCTTTTAAAGCACTTATTATATCACTTGATCTATATATGCGTAAACTAACTTCACCTAGAATACAATTATATTCTAATGCACATTCATATGCAAATCCACCTCCTCTAATACTACTATATAATGGTCCTTCTGTCATTGAGAAGAATTCTCTTAAAACTAATAAGCAACAATAATATTTATTATCATAACCAGCTGGTGCTTTTATAGTTAATTTTAAATAAGAAACATCAGTACTTTTAATTCCACAAACAACACCATTATATGCTTTATCTTTAATATAATTCATTTCAAAAGGTTTATCATCTGCTTCAAATTGTGTATCTAGATATTCTTTTAAGCTTTTATGTTGATTAGGTCCTAAAGAAATATACATACCATTTGTATCTTCTTCACTATTCATAATATCATGTTTATTGTTTATTGTTTGTGATTTTGTATCTTCTTCACTATTTATAATATCATGTTTATTGTTTATTGTTTGTGAATTTATATCTTGATCAAAATATTTAAATGATTGACATGTATTAGTCATATCAGAATTAAAAGAAAAATTAATAATTGGATTATTTATTATATATTCTTGTGTTTCTT